>NC_041386.1:744263835-744331718 GCF_002162155.2 Triticum dicoccoides | reverse complement strand
AGAGAGAGAGAGAGAGAGAGAGAGAGAGGCTGTGGCCGCGGCCGCGGCCACCTCATTCGTGGAGTGGATGGTGCCGAAGCTCTTTGATTTCTTACATGCAAATCATGAGCTTCGGAAGAACCTAAAGAATGACATCATCTACATCAAGCATGAGTTTGCTATGATTTCTGCTGTCATCAAGGATGATGATAGCCGTGGTGGCTGCCGCAGCAGCAGTGAACAAGTGCATACGGAGTGGATCAATATTGTGCGTGAATTGGCGCACGCCATAGAAGACTGCATCGACCGCTTCATGCACAGTGTGACCATGGCTGACTCGGAAAAAGGGAGGCTCAGCCGGGCTCTCCACCGGGTGAAGACGGCGAAGACCCGCGGCAAGTTTGCTGCGGAGATCCGGACGCTGAAGAATAGATCAGAAGATGCTTCCAAGCTGAGAGAAAAATACTGCAACAACAGCAGCAGCAGTTCCTCACCAAGGTGGTCGTTGTCGTCTGAGCAGACAGACGCGCCCACAGCGGTTCAGGATGATGACGATGACACCCATTCATCAGCTTCCATCGCCGTTCCTGTGGGTATCGACGGTCCCCGTGGCGAGCTTATGGATCTGATCCAGCAGGAGCAACAGCTTAAGGTGATTACCATTGTGGGTTTCCATGGCATGGGCAAGACTCTCCTTGCCAATCATCTGTACAACTCCAAGGCAATTGAGAGCCAATATGAAGTACGGGCTTGGGTCCAAGGGGGGAGGAGGACAGCAGCGGATGTTCTCAAGGAGATACTCAAGCAGCTTGGCCACCTTCCCCTGCCAACCAATGGCAGTCTCACTCTCACCTTGCTTCACGCGAGCATCAGAGAGTGCATTGGCAACAAGAGGTAACTCATTCACTCAGTTTCCCATCTCTTTTTCTCGATCTGCTAGCTTTATCTATCGACGTAATCCTTGCCTGATTAGTTTGTAATGTTTATTTTGGTACCTAGGTTCTTTATTGTAATTGATGACCTGCGGACAACAGCATATTGGCACAACATAAAAGCAGCCTTTGTCGGTTTAACTGGCAGATTTCTGGTGACGACGGTCATTCAGCCCGTAGCAAATATCTGTCGCAGCTCATCTGTTAATGATCATGTATACACAATGGCAACTCTTACCGACCAAGACTCAAGAATATTGTTCTTCAAGGAAGCTTTCCAAGACGATGAACAGCCGCAGCATGTGGATGACCTCGGCTATGCAGCGCTCAAGAAATGTGATGGTCTTCCCCTTGCTCTTGTTACCACCGCCAGGTTCTTGAAAAGCGCAGGTAATCCAACACCCATGATATGGGCAAAACTATGCGACAACCTGGGTACACATATGGAGAGTGATGATCTATTTGCAAGAATGAGGCGTGTGCTTGTCCAGAGCTACACCAGCCTTGATAGCCAGGTCGCCAGGACATTCTTGCTCTATTTGAGTACGTACCCAAGTGGTCGTCCTATCAAGAAATCAAGCTTGTTAAGGAGATGGTTAGCAGAAGGCTTGTCCCCAGGAGACAGTACATATAGTGATGTTGATGCCGCCGTTAGCAATTTCAATAAGCTTGTTGATTGGAGCATCATCCAGCCAATGGAAGCCAGCGGTAACAGCACAGAGGTGAAGACATGTCATACCCATGGCATGATGCTGGAGTTCGTCCTGCGCAAGTCCATGTCCGACAACTTCGTTACCGTGTTGTATGATGGGCAGTCTACCTCTCGCCTACCCAATAATATCCGCCGGCTTGCTCTGCATCATGCAAGGCCAAGAGAAGTGCCAGGTCTAACTCTTGTCCGGTCACTGACAATCTTGGGAGAGGCGCACCCATCTGTCCTGGACTTCTCCTAGTATGAACTGCTGCGAGTTTTGGATCTGGAAAAGTGCGTTGTACCCTTGGAGGATGGCCATCTCAAGTTGATATGCAGAAAACTGTTGCTGCTGAGGTACCTATGCCTCGGGGCTGCAGTTATTGCCACGGTGCTTCCGAAGGAGATCAGGAAGCTTCAGTTATTGGATACACTGGATGTAAGTAAAACAAAGATAGAGATTCTGCCAACGCAAGTCATGGAGCTGCCACGTCTTGTTCATCTCTTTGGGAAGTTCAAGCTCAAGAAAGATGTAGGAGACTGGAGAATGAGTAAGCTACAGAGTTGGTTGTTAGAGAATAGCAAATTAGAAACACTGGCAGGATTTGTTGTGGACAACAGCAAGAGCCAAGATTTTGCACAGCTCATGCATAATATGATGGCTTTGACAAAGGTGAAAATATGGTGCGAGGCTACCGCCGACACCAGCAGCTCAAGTCATCTCTCAAAGGCCATCAAGGGGATCATTGAGAGAAGCACCCTGTTCATAGGGACCCCTTCACTATCACTCAATTTTGAAGGTGAGTTGACCCAAGACATGCTGAATTTCTCTCTGGAGAAAGGAAAACATTCATGCTCCCTCAAGCTGCAAGGAAGCAAGATATGCAGCCTGCCCCCCTTTGTTGCCTTGCTGGGTCGTCTCACTAAGCTAGGTCTTTCATCCCCTCAGCTGAGCCTGAGCCAAGACTTCCTTGCTGCCCTGAGCAAAGTGCCCGGCCTGGCGTACCTGAAGCTGGTTGCAACTAGACTGGACAAGCTTATCATCATAAAAGGTATGCTGAAGAGTCTGGGACGCCTATCCATTGTGGTCGACTCCACGATGGATCAGCTGGAAATCAAAGAGGGAGCTCTACCATGCCTCAAGTCACTGCAGCTGCTATGCAAAGATCTGTCTGGCTCTATTTCCGGCACGTCAGCGGTCCAGTCCCTTGGACATCTTAAGGAGATTGTTCTCCATCCTGAAGTGGGAGATGAAACAAAAAATGAGTGGGAAGAAGCAGCAAAGAACCTCCCAAGTCCACGTCCCAAGATCTTGTTTCTCTAGACACCATCAACACATCCAGGTAATGAATTGTGCTATACTTGCCTTGCATTGATCATCCTCCTCACCTCTCCACAGTGGCACAGTTCACATCCTGGTAATGACACCTTTTTTTGTTGTGCAGGCAGTACAGGCTGCGACTTGCTAATGGCAAAGCATTCTGTATGCTGCTTATTGGTTGATGACCATTCATCTACATGATCAACTGCGTCGAATAATTTAGTCCTCTTTGCTCTCATGTCGATTTGGTGCCATTCATGCTTTTATGTTGTGTCACCACTAGGATTTATCTATTTCTAACAGATCGAAGTTATTGACTTGTTAAGCGAAGCAAATGATTTTCTTTGCAAGAAATATGGTGACTTCCTGGTGTAATAAATAAGTCTACTCTGTTTGTTGTTGGACATGTATTTGGTTATTTCGGTCCTAGTCAACTTAATTGGCTTCTTCGGAGTACTATTTCTCACAAATTTAGCACTTACGATATCCTAGTACTTATTTGGGATAAATTCTGGAATCTTTATTTACTTGACGTGCAGTGCTTCCTGTGCTCTGTTTTCTAAAGCAAGGTTAAGTTCTGCACGCTGATGGTCTAGATATGTAGCTGAGCTGTGAGACTTACCTAGGAGAAGAGACCCCTTGACGATTATGCCGATAATTCTGAAGTCTGAACATTTGCCTGTAGTTAGCTTCCTCTGCTTTTCCTCTGTTTTCTGGACTCTCAAAATTTACTAGAGAGGTTGGAAATTTGATGGCTGTCATTGCTGCTGCTTTAGTTTAGATCAAGCTGCGAGAGTGTCTCCACACGCTTATAGCTCAGGGACGGAACCTCAAGATATTGACATTTTTACTCTTTATTTCTGAAGAAAAACGCTTGGCTCCTGTGGTCAGATCTTCATCGAGCAACTGCATACTTACTGCTCAGGAGACGAATACTGGGATGAAGGCTGAAGCAGCCACAGCCAGCCTATGTATGTATGTAATCGGCACCGATGGTGGCACAGACCGTATGGCCACCAAGGTTACTCTGCTCTCTAGCATGAAGCAACTTCCTGTGGTTTAGTTTTATCTCATAGTACATGCCAATATGTAGCTTATCCAGTAACTCAGTCAAAAATTTGATGACCTCAAATTCTGGTTCCATTGGCTCCAGCAATGTGAGAGCCACACTGGTAGTATTCTCGGTACCTTCCCTTTGAAGTGTTATCCCTCCTGTATACTTTTGCAATCTGGTACCTCCTCAATGCACTTATGTTGTTCATGCATGGCAAGATATGAGGCAAATGGAACAGTCAGATGGTACTGCAGAGAGCAAAGCAACCTGCAGGTTACTTGATGATCAGACTTCAAAGTTCAAACATCGAGGAATGTATATAATAATGCAATAAAAAGAGGAATGCATATAAATGCAATAAAGGATTGACTGAGTTGCTGAATGCTGCAAATACTAACAATTGTACAATTAACCTTTTCCGGATAACAATCCATATACAGAACTAGCACATGATAAATCAAGCAGAAATAGAGATTTCCTTGGAAATCAAACCCTTCCACAAACATTAATTAGTTATAAAAGGACATTGAAACTGTTTGTACCTGATCAGCAAGGTCGTTGTATACCAACTTAGAGTCTTCACCAGCTAGGTTGTTCCCTAGCAGGACAGTTGCAAGGATAAACATTCAGACAGAGAGAGAATTGACTCTTGCTATTTATTCAAGATGATGCTTCTGAATTCTATCTACTCAACATAAGAAACAAACACCGCCGTGTGCAATATAATGGTTCATTAATTCATTTCATACTACCTTGGGAGCTTACTTCACTGCTCTCCATGACTTCCTTCACTTTCTACACAAGGACTCCAATTTAGGACACTTTCCTTCCCAATCTGAAACCCACTTCCCCAGCCTGACGGAAGCGTTGAGCTCGGCCAGCACATTCGCCTCCTGCCGCCGCGCGAAAAGGCCCGTGCACGTCGGGCATCTTGGCGAGCGCGAAGGCGCCTCCTCCGTCTCCGGCAGCAAGATTGGAGGACCCGCTTAGGAGCCTCGTGAGGTCGGCGGCGACGTGGGCCTCGTCCTTCGCGGGCGTGGCGAGAGCATCGGGTGAGGCGCAGCGCGCGGCCTCGCAGGAGAGCCGGACCTCGTTGCGGGTGAGTGCGGCGGCAGCGGCGGGGGAAGTCGCCATGGGAGTTCCGATGGGGGCGTGGTACAGCACTACAGCACTAGGCCCAGCAGCGCCTAATTTTCTTCTTCTTCTACATTTTATTTGTATATATATTTTTTTCGGCGTAAATTACACAAATATCACGTATTTTAAAGATAAAATATCCATGTAATTCAAAAAGTATTCGCGTATATAAAACTGTTCATGTCTATTTGAAAAAAATGTATAACAAAAAGGGTATCAAACCAAAAAGATATATTCCTCTATTTTAAAGCAATGTTCTCGTATGCCCAAAAAATGTCTGTCAATCATATAAATGTATATTTTATATACAAAAGTTCTCGTTGGTTTTCAAAATCCATATCATTGTTTGTAAAAATGATCATTATATATTTTAAAAATCAATGCGTATGTATAAAATATTTCAATGTTTCTTTTAAGAATGTCATCATGTGCTTAAAAAGGTTAATCATGTAATTCACATATTAATCAGGTAATTTTTAAATATTCAAGGTGTATTGTAAAAAGGCCATCCGGTATACATCATTCGGGATAACTTTGTCCTTGTTGAGTATAAGATTATTAGAAAGTATAGGATAGACTAGGATTTGGTCCTGCCTTGTCTTGTACTCGAAGTTGGTCTTTGTACTCCTATATATATGCCCACGAGGCTCAAGCAATAAAACAACTATTTCACCAAATCCCTCTCTTCCTTCTAACATGGTATCTATCGCAAGTCGATCCTAAACCCTAACCGCCGCCGCTTCCGCACCTGCGCGCCGCCCCCGGGGCGGTCGGCCTCCATGACCGCCGCCGGGGGCCGCGCCGCCCGTACCTAGGGTTCGTCCGCCGGCCGTGTTGGCCGGCTACCCTAGAGAGTCTTTTTCCCGATCCTTTGATCTGGGTTTTTCTCTCTCTCGCCGGTCGCTTTGATCGACATCTACTTTTTGGTTTTTTGATTTACTGGATCGGTTTGCGTCGCCCACCGCCGTCGTCGACGCCTCGTGCCTCTACTCCGACATCGGCGCGACCGGCAGGCTACTTCACCGACCCGGAGGCCTCGCGTGACAGGCAGCCCTCAAGGCCGTCGTTCGCGCGCCAGCCCGCCCGTCGCCCTGCGCCGCCCGTCACCGCCCTGCTCCGACCGGGACTCCTGCATCACTCGACCCGGCGGCCTCGCGCCATGCGGCGGCCAATCATAGCCGCCCTGTCGCCCGCCGTCGCCGGCCTCATCCAGGACTCCGCCGCCATCACGCCTCCATCGAGCGGCGTCCCCGTCCTCGCGCGCGATCGGCTTGATCACCCGCTTGACGCGTGATCCACCTCATCTACGCCGCACGACCAACCTGGCCCGTCGGTTGCGCGCGCCTTCGCAGGTCCCGTGAAGATTGTCCCGAGTTCAGCGCGCCCCTCCACCAATCGAGCAACGGGCTGCCGCTGCGTCACCCCGTCGGGCCGCAGCGCCGCCGCCCCGTGGTTCTCCTCCCGACTGCACCGACCCGCGTCACCGCTGCGTCGCCCCTTCGGGCCGTAGTGCCGCGGCCCGCGGTCCACTGCCGCCTCGGGGCCGTCTGCTCTAGGCCGTCCCCATGGCTGCACCGACCCTCGCGCCACCGCTGCGTCGCCCCGTCGGGCCGTAGCGAGCGTGGACGCGGTCCACATCGCCGTCCCGAGGCCGTCCCCGCGGTTGCACCGACCCGCGCTCCGCCGTCGCGCCGCCCCTGCGGGCTGTCGCGCCGCGGCCCGCGGTCCCCTCCGCTTCCCCGAGGTCTTCCTGCCGTCGCCTGGACCTGCCCGCCGCCGCTGCGTCGCCCCTACGGGCCGTAGCGCCGTGGTATGCGCTGCGCCGTCTCCCTTGGAGCGGGAACACCACCGCCCGCGCCGGTCTTCGTCACGCTGTCGGGTTCTTCGCCTACTTCGAGCACCGCCGTCGCGCTTCTAACCTAGCAGCCGCCGCCGTCGTCAGGCTGCCGCCGCCGCTCTTCTTTGGCCGCCGCCGCCGCTACCCCCGTAGCCGCCGCAGCCGCCCGTCCACCTCCTTCGTCTTCGTCCAGCACCATCCCGTCGCCAGCGTCGTCGTCATCTACCCCGACCGCTTCATCTACTCCGACAACCGCGGGCGACATTGGCCCCGTGCCGATTGGCGCCGCAACCGTCGTCGAGTCCTTCTCTGCTGGCCTCTCCGACTTCTTCGACATGGCGTACAGCTCGTGCAGGTCCCTATCTACGCATGCCCGGTGCTGGCAACACCGCCGCGTGCCTTCGTCCACGACGTGTCCCCGGGCCCGGCAAGCCTGGTGCGACGCTTCGTCAACTTCGTCTTCGTCCGTCTACACATGGCCGGTGCTGGCAACACCGACGCGTGCCTTCGTCTACGATGTGTCCCCGAGGTTGGCAACCCCGGCGCGACGCGTCGTCAACATCATCTACTTCCTGGCGCACCACTACTTCGACACCACTGTGCCCACGACTAATTCGGCGCCCCCTTGCGCCCGCGGCTCCACGGCGACTTCGTCGACACCGGCCACCCTGACTCGACATCGACCACGGCATTTTTCGCACGGCTACCTCGACCATAGGTCCACCACACACGCTCTCGGCTACATCGACAAACGGCACAAAGGGCTACCGCCTGCTTGAGCAACCTCGTCGGTTTCCACTCCAGTCACGACTTCCGCGATGCGTCGACCGTTACGACTGTGGGGGGTGTTCGTCAGCTTGCCTCCGGATTCTTCTCCAGTCTCACCGTCTGCGTCGCTACCGTTGTGACTGTGAGGGGATGTTGAGTATAAGATTATTAGGAAGTATATGATAGACTAGGATTTGGTCCTGCCTTGTCTTGTACTCCAAGTTGATCTTTGTACTCCTATATATATGCCCACGAGGCTCAAGCAATACAACAACTATTCCACCAAATCCCTCTCTTCCTTCTAACAGTCCTGAATGCACATGAGTTTGGTCTCATGAATTCAGATTTGGTGGTCGACTCTGTCAAAGGAAATGAAAACTGAAGAAGCATAGTAGCAGGGCCATGAGCCCATGACCATGTGAAGCCGAGCTCTCTACCGCCTCCCGAGCTGCACCAGTAGTGACCGACCCGCTCGTCGTCCACGTCCATGTCTCTCAGATCGGCTATCTGTTGGGGATGGGGAAATGATATATTACATTCGGATTTTGAAGTTCCGAGTGTAAGTTTTCTTTTTGGTAATGATTAGTAAGAACAGTGTGAAAATTCAGTGAGAGAGAGAGAGAGAGAGATAGAGAGAGGTTTGTTAGTGCTATACTGTGGAAGATAAGAGGAAGTCCACCGATAAGTTGGCTATGCCCAAGATGAATATTTCCACTGCAAGTCAATCCTAGCTTGTAGCTACGGATCCAACACTTATAGCTCAGGGACATGACAGGAACCTCAAGATATTGACAGTTTTACTGTTGGTTTCTCAAGAAAAAAGCTTGGCGCCAACTCCAGGTTTGCTCCTGCTGTCAGATCGTCATCAAACGTCTCTGCTTCGCTGGAAGTTACGAGTCTCCGCTTCTCCGCACCGCACCGTCATCTGCTCAGGAGACGAAAACTGAGATGAAGGTTGAAGTAGAGTAATCGGCACACATCGGAGTTGGATGGCCAAGGTTAGTCTGCTCTCTTCTCTAGTACTGAATCTATGTGTTCTTTTCTTTACTGAATGTCCAAGGTTACAGGCTTACAGCCAGCCTTGCCTATGCTCTCTACTACTACTGTAATCGGCACCGATGGTGGTGCAGATGGGATGGCCACCAAGGTTACTCTGCTCTCAACTACTGTATATCTGTGTTCTTCAAACCACAAGGTAACTCCGATTGTATATCTGTTGTGTGAGTAGTTCATATGTGCTCCGATTGTATTGGTTTTCGCCCAGTTTTCCGTTAATTAACTGGGCAATTCTCTTCTTCTTAATTAATCGATGAGGCAAAACTTTTGCCTCCGTTTTGAAAAAAAAAACCCACAAGGTAACTGACGGCAAAGACAAATTCAGGAACTATGCTGCACGTTTGGTATGGATTATTTTCACGCATGGACGGCTGAATTTCGTATTCTGTAGTTACTGCTCATCTTGATACTACTTAGTGGCTATTGTGTGTGCCAGCCCAGCCTTGTCTGTGTGTCCCTTGTTCAATCCGCTCAAACGTGCAGCGGCGGCTCATACGTGCGACAACGTAAGTATTGGGGTTGAACCCGTCTCGCGCCGCCCGGTTCTTTTTCAGCTTACAGTTTTTCCTTCAGTTAGCTAGTTTGTTAGGATTCAGTTTCCTTTTCCCTAAAGATTAGGCCAGGGCCACCATATGTGCGCACCGTGGCGAGTAGCTAGGAGCAGCACGTCCGACTCTCATGCATCGTGGACTCGCGTGTACTGCGTTTTGCTTTCGTTCTGAAATAAAAAGGCATGAGGCCAAGGCAGAAAAGCTGCAGTCTTACGCAGCACAAACTCTCTCTCTCGCTCGTTTGATCGCAAAAAGTGGCATCAAAGCCGTTTTCCCGATCCTGCGACCATGACCGCTGACGGGCGCGGCGGCGCTCGCACGCCGGCCAGGTCCCTGACTCCTCCGTCGCAGCGACGGGGAAGGAGACGGACCAGGCATGGCAGCCAAGCTGTGGTGGTTCAGGAGCGCGTCGTGCGGGAGCACGACGGCGGCACGACGGCGGCTCGTACGTCTATCCCGAGCTCACCTCGAGCAACTACATCGAGTGGGCACTCGTCATGAAGGTCAACCTGAAGGCCCAGGGCCTTTGGGATGCAATCGAGCTGGGGTGCAACATCGAGCGCGAGGACAATGCGGCCATGGCGGAGATCTTGCACGCCGTACCCGCGGACATGCACGGCATCCTTGCCGTCAAGCCGTCCGCCAAGGAGGCGTGGGAGGCGGTGAAGGTGCTGAGGATGGGCGTCGAGCGGGCGCGCCAGGCGATGGCGCAATGCCTCCGCAGCGAGTTCGAGTCCATCTTCTTCAAGGATGGGGAGTCAGTCGATGCGTTCGGGATGCGGATCACGTTCCTCGTCAACAACATGCGCACCGTCAGAGACAACATCGAAGATGCAAAGGTAGTCAGCAAGTTGCTTCGTGTTGTTCCACGGTGCTATTCACAGGTGGCGATCGCCATCGAGACGCTGCTCGACGTGAGCACTCTCACAATCGAGGAGTTGACGGGGCGGCTCCGCTCTGTGGAGGAGCGCTACGTCCTCGACGACTCCGGCGGCTCAAGCTCCGGCACCCTCCTGATGACGGAGGCGGAGTGGGACGCGCGCCGGAAGAACCGTGAGCGTGGCAACGGCAGTGGCGCCAGCAACAACGACAATGGCGGCGGCCACGGCACCTCTGGGTCCAATTCCAGGGGGCGCGGTGGGCGAGCACGCGGCCGAGGCGGCGGCTCGCGCAACGGCCCTCGACCCACGGACCAGTGCAGGTACTGCAAGAAGCTGGGTCATTGGGGTCCACATATGTCGGTGTGAATTAATTCTAAAACCCCTGTGGCTCTTACTGCTCCTTTCTTAATTGTTTTTGTAAATTTTTCTTTGATGCAGTCGACACATTTGTCTGCATCTGAGAAGTCTAATGGGAGGAGTATTTCATTTTTAACTAAACGTTCCATTCTCCCCCTCGAAATGTGGCCCAAAAGACAATGCCACAATTTCGAAGAATTACTAACTCCTTTCCATTTCTTCTCAACATTAATTTCTCACTCACATGCATAACTGAATCATTATTAAGAGATAACATGTATAGTTGGCCTCGTCTAACACCGATGCCTACATTCTTATTACATTTGATCAAAGCAAATTGTTTCTTGCCAAAATGGCACCCATACATATCATCATCTAAACGAGAAACTGAAATCAAATTCCTACTTAAGGTAGGCACATAAATAACATTATTCAATCTAAGAGTGTGGCCAGTGTGTAGCTCCAACGTGAGAGATCCCACAGCTTCAACATCGGCCTCAACTCTGTTCGCAACCTTAAGCTTTCTTGTTCCTCCTCTTATGGTTTGGATCGTATCGAATCCCTGCATAGAGTTAGCAACGTGAGTGGTTGCCCCTGAATCAATCCACCATGACTTTATTGAAAAATCAACATAAACAGATTCATCTACAAAAGTAATTTCATCAATACCTCTTTTGTCCATCCATTTTAGAAAGCCTGGGCAGTCCCTTTGATAGTGCCCCTCTTCTTTGCAGAAGTTACAAGCATTTTCTCCAGCAGTGGAGCTGCTAGGAGCAGAAGAAGAACCACCGGCTTCTTTACCCTTGAATGCCTTAGGGTTGAATGGCTTAGTGCCTTCTTTCTTGACTTGCCTTTTCTGAGGCTTAGGGAAACCTTGTCCGTCATGCTTTCTCTTGTCTGCCTCATGATCCTTTCTTTCTCCTGGACGATCCTTGCGGTCATCTCAGAGAGTGGCCATTTTTCCTTTAAAGAGTTATAGTTGACCTTAAATTGTTCAAACTCTTCAGGAAGAGACTCAAGAATAATTATGACAAGAAGGGCTTCAATTAAAGAACACTCCAAAGCCTTAAGCTTGGTGAAAGCATTTACCACCCTCAATATGCGCTGCCTAAATTTCCGTCAATAGTGTATTTCTGAAGAAGTTTAGCAAAAAGCTCATGAGCATACACTTTGTCGGAGCCTTTAAATTGCTCCTCCATTTCAGTGAGGAAATCTTTAGCAGTATCTTTCTTAGGGAGTGCTTCAGAAATGTCCGGCGATATTGTCGCTTTCATGATGAGAAGCGCAATATGGTTGGACTTATTCCACTTTTCCATCTTAACATTGTACTCCTTCTTGAGTTCTGCATACCCTGTGACACCTGCCACAGGTGCCACAGGTTTTTCTTCCCTCAAGGCATAGTCAAATTCATTACAATCCAAACATAATTCGACTTGGGACTTCCAACGAGGGAAGTTACTCCCCGTAAGTGGTTCGATCGTGTCGGACCGGAATGGAGCGGAAGCTGAAATCATCATAAAAGTTCATAAGTAAACTTGCATGATTATAAATTTACGTTGGTAAATAAACAAACATGCCAAGTATTTAATTTCAACTCCATGTCAAAACACCGTTGGGCAAAAAAAACATGGAATTAAAATATCATAGGGGATGACTCATAATAATAAAACAACGTTGGTCCGAATTAAAATTAGAGTCATTTCATTCTCAATTTAAACATCAACATAAAAAAATATTATCATTATTTGATGTCTAAAAAAAGGTTCATCATCCAAAAACACATAATAAATCCTGAATAAAATATCTCGTTGGTTCAATTTTACCCAGAATAATAATATGTTCATTATATTTTTATGCATTTTCTGTTTTAAACGGTGCAAAAACATAATAACTATTAACTTTAACGCACCGGAAAAACAGAAAATGGCGACACTGATTTTGGCCCAAGAACCCCACGGTTGTCCGAAATGCAGCTCAGTCCAGTAGCGTTTTTTTTTTGCTGGACTGAAACAACCTGGGCTGAAGCCCGCGGCCGGATATGGCCCGTTAAACCCCCGACGGCCCGGCTGGGAGCCGCGCGTCGCTTACAGCCGTTCGATTGAATCGGACGGTCCGTATCGCTCCCGATCGGAACAAAACAGCCGCCCGATCCAGAACCCTAGCTCAGTTCCCCCGACCCCCCCGCATCTCACGCTCGTGAAGAGAGCGGCGGCACTACGGCGGCTCGAGGCGCGCCGGCCATGGCGGCGCGGCGGCTGCGCTCGCCGGAGGAGCGTGCAGCAGGATGAATCCCGCGTGCTCCCCCGTCGTACGTTGCCCCGGCGTCCGTGCAGATGGCACATCAAGGAGGGAGGAGGGACGCCGGCCAGCGTGGCATGAGGAGCAACGGCGACTTGCTCAGCGTCGGCCAAGACAAGGGCGCGTCCATTCGGGCGGAGGCGGCGGCGGCTCAACTGCGTTCCGCGCGTCGTCCCGAGGACGGCGGCGTCGCGGCGTCTTCGCCCTCGCGCAACGGTGGGCGCTGCGCGGGCCCCGAAGGGAACAAGCGAGTACGCGGCGCATTAGGTGAGGATTTCATCTCATTCTCCCCAAAAATCGTATTCATCAGTGCTTAATTGGTGAAAAAACATGCCTAATTGAAAAATTAGGGCTCTACCGAAATTGGGGATTTTTTCTAGGGTTCTTGATGTGGGGATTCTACTGTTTGTATAGTGTTCAGACCTCTGCCTTCTAATGTGCTTAGCAAAAAAAAAAAACCAGTACTTAAACATGATTGATTCTTATCCGTGACAGAACCATGAGCACTAAGGGTATCACATAATTATTTGCAGATGGCAATTGGCATGAACAGCAAACAGTAGCATGAGCATCAGGCTAAAACTTTAAATCTTGATCATAAAAAACCCTAATCCTGACTTGATCTAAACTTGATGTTGATCTACATATCAATAATATAGGGACCTAATGCAATCAGAATTGGCGATTGATACCATTGTTGGATTAATTATGCATCTTTGGGATGCCATTAGCAGGAACAAATTGCATCTAGCTCACCTAAAACATGAACAGAGAAGGGTTTAGGGGATCATTACGTGTCACGGCAGTGGACATGATCGCCTGCTTGGTGCAGGCTTGATGCAGGGGTGATGTAGTCGAGGTGGAAGTCCTCCTCGATGTCCTGATGCCCTCAGGACGCCACCGGCACTGCCCGGGGACGGCAGCGGCGGCTGGAGTAGGTCTTCCCGTCGCTGCAGCGCTCCCCTGATCGGATGGGGTGAGAGAATATCGGGAGGGGAGTGAAACCGTACGTGAATTGTGATCGCGCAGGCTGGCAACCCTCTCCCGTTCCCTTTTATGTAGCGCTGGCGACAGGGGACCTAAACCATCAGTTGGTTTGGGTGCCCCCGATCAGGGCGCCTTAGTTGGGATAAAACCTCACGTACGTTGGTGCGTGGGTCCTTTTCATTAACGCTATCTTTTCCCTTTTTTTATTAAACTAATAGATCTAACTGGCCTATTTAAGCCGTGAGATCAAAACCAACAAATTCATGAGAAGAACAAACTCATGTGCATTCACCACAAACTTATCAGAAGCATTTCATCATCTTCTCCCCATAGCCGTAGCTGGTTTTTGCGCACGTCGCCCAGCACCTGAGAGTAAACCCCCTTTTTTTCGACTTCCGATTGGCTTGAGGAGCCTATTAGTGAAATTGTAACGTTTCTCACAAATGATGTATTGGTTATTACTAATGAATAAAATTTCATTTTAATTCAAAAAAAACTGCTCCTTTCCACTTTCCAAGCGCAGGCGATGTTTGTTTTGTAGGCCTCGTTTCTGCAAAACCTTTAGCACTAGGAAACATGTTTTTGAAGACAATATTATTTTAGCTATCCATATTACTTCCAAACTAAAGCAGCAACTATGACAGACAGGCATCAAATTTCCAACCTCTGCAGTAAATTTTAGAAACCAACTACACAGATCATTCCCTTGAAATATTGGTCGGATTGGATTGGTGTGTGATTGTCAACCAATTAACACTGGATGGCTTGCTTGCTTGCTTGGTTTCTCCAGCTCTAGCTTGGTGTACCTAGTGTTCACGATCGATCAAGCTGGATGCGGGGAGTGGTGCCGGAGAGGCGGCGGTGGGGGTGGAGGTTGCCCGGCGCAAGCTGGAGAGGAACCGTCGCGTCTTGATTGGTAAGTGTTTGGTATGTACCTAGGTAGCTAGGGTTTTTGATGCCGTAGATCAATTATCACACAGTCTAGTGTGTATTATCCTCGTCCTCTTGTTAAAAGAAAGAGAGGGTAGATAGGTACCAGACGCCACTAGCGTGATGTCGGCAGGCAGCATCTCTATCCGCCGTTAGTGGTCAGAATTGAAGGAGAAAGATTGTGTGTCAGGCCCCAAGTCGAGTCGACCTGACTCCTCAAACCTCAAGCTAACTACAGCCAAATGATGAGAGTCCAGAAAACAGAGCAAAAGCAGAGGAAGCTAACTACACGCAATATTCAGACTTCAGATAGCAGAGCAGAGCATAGGAAGCAGAGCTACAGGCAAACACAATTGTAGTCTATCAGTTCTGATTGTCCATCTTGTCCACTGCCTTGTGCCTTCACAAATATGAAGTCACTGGAGCATTGAGTTTGCAATGCATGCCCTGCGCCCAAGAGTTTGCAATACATGCGCATCAGTTGGCCGGTTATCGTCTCAAGTAGCAACATGTTACTGATCGCCCGAAATGACAGTTGGAAGTGCAACTAAGATGGCAGCAGCAGCACAGGATTATGTATCCACTCAAACTGTACCGTAAAATCGCATATTACCGTCTAGTACTATTTAACAAAGGCACAAAGCACTCATGACAGTATAGCTTTTATTGCCTCATCAGCCAAACACAAATCAAGCTCAGCTATTGATACAAAACTACTCTCAGGATGTCTGCTATATAATTTATTCATTGCATCAAGGTTGGGAACTCAGAAGTATCTTTCTCTTTTAAAAATATTTCATAAGACTACTTTTCCTTCGACTTCTCCGGTGTACACCTTGGAGAGATCACGCAAAATAAGCAGTGGCTCCTATGAGATATCACACTACACTTGACTATACCGTCAATCCAATTTTAAATTTACAAGTTTCATCACCATGCAAAACATACAGCATAAATCTCCCCATAAAAATGTTTTACTCTTTACTTAGTTACTACAACTCTGCTGAGAGCTATGCTAAGAATTTCCGACGGCTTTTGAGAATCTCGTACACATTTGAACATGGAAGAACTATTACAGAGGACATGCTGTCATTGGTTGGCAGCTCAATCGCCAGACCCAACCGCAGCAGCGTCTCCACAGCTTTGTCCATAGGCATTTGTTCTAAAGATTTTCGATAGGCATTTCAATCTACAAGGAAATCAAACTCTCAATTAGTGGTTTCATGACGACCACAACCAGAGTACACCAGACACAAGTTGTCATATTCATATGAAATTTCTTGTACCTGAACTGCTCTTTACTTTACACATCCCTATCTTTTTGTTACAGAATATGATGAGCATGGCTAGCCAGCTGCTGGAATTTTGTGTGGACGCCTTCTGACTGTACCTACTGTGTCAGCATTCCAAACCTCGTTCAAACAGAGTTTGTATTGCACATCTGTGACAGTGCTGAAGAGGAGGCCACAGCAATGATCACAGCCCAAAAGGTGACAGGAGAACTGAACTGGACACCGATGCACCTCCACAAGCGGCTCCGATGGCTGCTAGCAGTTTACTTGGAAATTCAGAAGTGTTTTTCTCATCCTTTTTAGGAATTTAAAAGAGTATTTTTCCTTCAACTTCTCCGGTGCCCACCAAAATCAGCAGAAACTCCTATCAGCCATCACATTTTACTATACCATCGTTCTGCTGTAGGAATGAAACTCAATTTGCAACCAGTTTTCATCACCCTGCAGAATGTGAATCATAACTGTTAGACAAGCCAGGAGTTACAGGATGATCCTCCCTAACAGGATCCCTTTACTTGGTTACTAGAAGTCTCCCCAGACAAGCCCTTCCACTTTCAGGAGCATTCTGCATCACAGAACCTTTACTCTTTACTTGGTTCCTACAACTCTGCTGGCGAGATATGCTCATAGTCCAAAAGAAGTTGTAAATCGAGCTGCACTGGGATGGGAGCTATGGACAGCTGGCTGTCAGACTGTTTCTGGTGCATAAGTCTCGTACATAAACTGCCCGCATGTATCTCTGATGAAAGTGAACATGGCATACCTGAGAGTTCTTTTGCCTATTAGATCTCTGAGCTGGGTATGGCAACCAGTTCGCATCGGCAAACTGGATTACATCTATAACTGCACACTTGAAGAAAAAAATAACCATAATGGAAATGAAACTCAAAAGGAAAAAAGGAAAGGCAGCCAGAGGGCCGGAGAAGGAAGCAACATACACATTTCATTCCACTTCCATAGAAGTAGTGCCTGGAAAGGAGGGAACTGAAACCTGTGGCATGCATGCATGCTCTGGTTCTGCAAAGAAAGGAGGCAAATGCTAGATGAAATATGTAGCTTGCAGCTAACCTCTCATAAAGCCTTTTGGAGGGAGAAATGATCATAAAGTTAATTTTCTACTCCCTCCGTTCGGAATTACTTGTCTCGGAAATGGATGTATTTAGAACTAAAATACGTCTAGATACATCCATTTGTGCGACAAGTAATTCCGAACGGAGGGAGTAGATGACGATACAAGGTTTTTTCCCCTTTGAGTACTGCACATACCAAAAATTTGCCCGGTTGAGATGCTCTCTCCAAGATATGAACAAATTTTGTGTGGTAGAGAAAACCTACAAAGAAAATATGCCCATACTCATTCCTTGGGGAATGATTCATTTATAAATAAGCCCTTGAGAGTTTCCAAAGTAGACAAACTTGAAGAACTTTATATACCAAACTAGAATATTACATACCTGATTAAGAAAATAAAGAGCAAAGGCTACAAAAAAGGGTCACACCATTTCATAATAAGTAGAGTTTGGCCCCTCCTCCTTTTCCGGGCTTGGGACCGGCTATGCAACATGAAGCATAACATCATGTTAACATAGGCGGAGTTACACCCCCGCCCCCCTCTATAAACATCAAACCCCCCAAAACCAAAGAACAAGACACACATGCACATACACACAAAGCAAATGGTTGCAAGACTCCAAGACCTTTTTTTGTGCTTTTCTTTTCATTAATAAACAAGTAAGCAAAACACCACGCAAGCCACAAAGTGAACAGACTTTGTTTTATGGTTTTCTTTTTTCCTTTGCTGTAAAGAAAATAGACATTTTTTTGTTGTTTTCCTTTTTTTTCCTTCCTACAGAAGACAACATATATATTATATGTGTCTTTTGGGGCAAAAACTAGGATTTTTTCAAATAGATAGCCAAGCGACATAGTTAAGGATGAAACATCCCTTCGTGTATTTGAAACCTTTTTTTTTGTAGAACTTTTTTTTCTCGAGAGTGAATAAGGCAACATGGCACTAAATACTACAACTAAAAAAGGAAACTTTTTTTTTTGTTTTTTCGGTGAGCCAATGACTAGCTATGTGATATTCCAGCTGCTAACATTTGCTGCACAAGTCGCTTGCGGCCTTTTTTTTCTTCTTTGCGATGATTTGCTAACACTGCCAACCTACATATATGAAGGAATAATGGTCACAGAATGTATATATCTAGAGAGAGAGAGAGAGAGAGAGAGAGAGAGAGAGAGAGAGAGAAAGAGAGAGAAGATATTACACATTAGTTCAGCCTGAGACAGAAATAACCATGTGCTTCCCGTGGAGAAGAGGTACTTACCCCAAGCTATCTTGCTTAGTACGTCTTCAGTTCAAATGTGAAACCGCTGGGGCCGGAAAAGATTGCCTCCCTCACCACATCCTTAGCCTTCTCTGAATCGAATTCATTGAAGTTGTACCATACTAGAATTACGACTCTCCGAAGCATAGGGAGATTCACCAAGCTACCAAAGTCAGGTTTAGTGTTGAGGTCCATAACTGAGACGACGAACTCTAGATATTCAAGGTTTGGCATTACTCCAAGGAAACGGGGCGTTCCATCCGTCTTGAAAGCTCTCAACTTGGGGAATGCACCTGGAGCTCCCGTGACATCATAGTGATAAGTATTCACATCCAGCTGGAGAGTAACGAGCTCTGGGAACCTTCCAAAGATCTCCACATCTAGAGCATTCACTTGTAATGATAAGTGGGAGAGGTTTGGTTGAAGAGATGGACTAATCTTTATAGGCAGCCCAGGTTGTTTGTACTGCATATGCAGAACACGGAGTTGGCGAGGGGGGGCATAGCCTTCTCGGCAGTAGGTGTCATCACCTTCTTCTTTATATATAAACCAACCAATGTCTATGACCTGAATTTTCTGCAGTTTGGCTAGAGACTCCTCCCAATCTTTTATCAAGCTCGCACTCTTCAACCGTAAAGATACAATGCAAAGCTTCCTCAACTCTTTCAGCTTTCCGAGATCATTCACAAAGTTTGAGGACTCACTGACATTCAATAAGCATAACTCTTCCAGAGATGTCAGGTTTCTGATCCAGTCTAGTGCTGTGTCTTCCAGACATTGCAGCATCGAAAACCGGTCCGCGTAAACACGCAGGCACTTGACTTGACTTAATTGACCAATACCCTGTGGCAGTTTCAGTAGTTTGTTGCAATCCTTCATCTCCAACATCTGTAAGAATTTTAGATCTCCTATTTCCTTTGGGAGCTCACTGATATTTATATTCCTTAGTCCAAGATACCTCAAGTGAACTAACTTTCCAAGATGCTCAAGGCAAGTAGTGTCATGTTCAGAAGAGGTATCACGTTCTAGAGCTAGGACACGTAAAACTTGAAAGCATGAAAGCGATGGCAGCTTAACATCGCTACTCAAGACATTAAATGACCTTATTTGTGGCATACATGTGTTAGCCAGACAGTTTTTGTCTCCAACAGCTAACCTACGGACATTGTGATGTACTGTATATGCTTGTTGCTCATTATTGTACAATGCAGTGACAAAGTTTTCTTCCTTTGCTAACCGACAGATCATGTCAAGAACCATATCATGAATACGGCAACCCGTAATGATGTCGTAGTAACCTGTAATGGTGCGATCATACGGGTGGGAATCTACCGGTTGTATCATGCTTTTATTTATCAGCTCGTTGAAATATCTTTCACCAATCTCATATAATCCTACCCCTGCTTCCTCATGAATAAAACCCTCGGCAACCCACTTCCATATCAGACTATCTTTCTCGATTAGATGTTCTTCTGGATATATGCTCATATACAATAAGCAAGTCCTTAGATAGCAAGGCAGATCATAGTAGCTAAATAAAAGTATCTTCCTCGTGTTGTTGACATCTTTGTTATCTTCATTTCCAAAACCAATTGAGTTGTACACCTTAGACCAAAACTCCACTGGTTTACCAACAAGCAAGCTAGCCATTGTGATTATAGCCAACGGTGCACCACCACATTTATGCAACATTTTCTCGTATACCTCTGCTGGCTGATGACAAGCGCCTTTGTTTTTGCCACCAAACAATCTTGTATGAAATAGTTCCTCAGCTAAATCATGAGAAAGTGGTTTTAGCTTGTATACTTCACCGGTTTTTGTCGCAACCTCGAGAATACGAGTAGTTGTGACTATCCTGCTTGCACAATTATTATCAACAAGAGCACATCTGATTATTTCCCACGCTTCTGTATCCCATATATCATCAATCACGATGAAGTACCTGCCCGCATACAAAATGCAACAACTGTAATTAGTGAAACTATTTGGCAAGGCGCCTAAGTAAGCATCTAAAATATCCAGGGAAAAAAGGGGATGCATTTGCATGACAACCACCTAATGTAAAATAGGCATTATTCAATAAAGAAATAGTGAAATGATAGTTGCAGGGGAGAAATCATGTGGCCGTCCCCTTGTTCTGTTTAATTAAATTTCTCGTTTTAAAACTGGATTGGAGTAATAGGGTGCATACCTCTTGGTCGCTAGTGATCTTCGGAGTTGGTCGATGAGCTGCCTTTCGTCCCATGACGATAAAATAGAATCCTGATGCTTTTGCTTGTCAATTTCAAAGAGAATGTCGTTGAGAAGTTTCTTCACGCTAGGTTTCAGTCCCACCGGAACAAAAGCGCTGCAATCGAATTGCCATTGGAGCTCATCATACACTGCTTTAGCAAGACTAGTCTTGCCAAGACCTCCGAATCCAACAATAGAAACTATCTTAAGTTGCCTGGACACATCAGTATCCCCATCAGTCAGCATCTCAGTTAGGTTGCTCAACGGCTCGTCGATGCCAACGAGCTCTTTTCGATCTTTATACACAGACATCAGGCGAGGGTCAACCGTGACTAGGCTACTAGGATTAGCTACCACATCATCGACCTTGTACCTATCACGCCGGTCAGCTGCCTCCTGCACACGGGCCTTGATGCCCTTGACCTCGTCGGCGATCTGGTGGCGAGTCCTGCCCTTGGTGAACAGGTCGCCCATCTTCTCCATGAGCCGTTTGAGCTTGCGTGGTTTGTCGGCGGCAGCGGAAGAAGCCTTGGGGCCCTCGACGCGCACCAGGAACTTGTCGACGAGGTCCTCCATTCTGTATGAGAGGTCCCTGACGTCGTCGGCCCAGAGCTGGACTTGCACGTCGAGCTCGTCCCGCGGCACGTCCCCGACCTTGCGGAGGGCGGCGTACATGCTTGTCAGCTCTCTCTTGAGGTACTGTACGTCTTCCTTGACTCCGGCCTGCAGCTTGTACTCGTCCGTAAGGAGGCCGCTGAGCTTGAGGAGGAGGCTGCCCGTGGCCCTCGTCGCCAGATCCATGGCTCGCGGGGCCGGCGGCGCCGGGGTCGGGGTGGCCGGTGGCACTGAGGTCTGAGCGGCAGAGCCGGCGTTAGGAGGCCGCGAGCTGCCGCTGCTATGGTCGGGGCGGGGGTGAGGGTGAGGCGGCGTCTCGATGTTGAGGGAGGACGGCGAGGGGATGCTATGGCCGGCGGCGACGGGATTTAGGGATCTGGAGGAGGGGAGCGTGGAGAGCAGAGTGGTGGATCTGGCTGCCTGCGGTGCCAAGACCGACACCGGTCTTCTTTTATTCAGTCGTGAGAAATGATACTACACCTATGGGCTGGCTCACTTTATTTTATTTACGAAATAGGCTTGCGCCCCGCTATATTAATATAGCAACCACCCCATACAGCCAGAAGTTCGTCGCTGGGGCAAACAATACAATCAAGCCCAAAAGAAAAACATGAGAAAAGCAAGAGAAAAAAATGCCGGCAGCACCGGATGAACGAAAGCTGAAGCATCCCACAATCACTGCGCCCACCAGAAACATCCACCACGCTCCAATGCCATCGAGTCGCGGCGAACCAACCAACACCTTCAAGAAGGACTGCGACGATGACGACGCTGCTGCCCGGACGAATCCTAGGATTTCTCCCGGTATACGGAGGGAAGCGGGCGAGAGGTACTCCCGACTCCCTTCAAGAAGGTTGATGGCGCCCGCAGGCGTCACCGCGTCGGTGCCGGGCGGACCCGAGAGGGATTTCGCCCTACCCCTCAAACCTACAACCCAAGACCAACCGGCGGCTCCACCACGCCAACCGCCCACCAACCTGCGTCACCACAGTCACGAGGACACCACCGTCGTCTCTCCACCGCAGACGCTGCGAGGCCGGCACAAACCAAACGAGACCACCGCCGATAGGGACCGGGAGCACCACAGCTACGTGGGAGGGGTCAACCTCCACAGGTACTTTTCTTCGATAGACCATACCATTTTTATTCTCCTATAATAAAAGTGACAGAATATAAGAATATGAATTTAAGCGAAAAACTATGCATATGAATGAGAAAGATAGATGCAAAAATTTAAATTCCATGGCATGCCTAAAATCTTTCCCAAACATGGAGAAATCACAAGCCATAGTGCATAAAATGCTTTCTTTCCCACTAACCCGAGCTATATGATAGCCTTGTCACCAGCAAGCCTTGGGCAGAAAGGCGGACCTCTTGATGGCAAGGATATATATACATAGGGTTTTTTTCCCAACATCGCCGAAACAACTGAATTAAATTTAGTAAAATGCTAGTACCAGTGTCAAGTTTAGGACTTGAAACTTTAATGGGCTGGTTCCATCAAAATAAACCTAACCATCTAAGCTACGGTCAGTTCACATCAAGGTACAAAGGGGTGCGCGCGCGCGAGCACACACACACACAAATATATATATAAATATATATATATATATATATATGTACGTAGTTACCACCACTTGCGTTTTCTATGTTGTATGTAGTATCTGTTGAAACCGAGAGTATATACGTGTAGTATGTAGTATATAACAATTATTAGATAGTATATATACAAATTTTTAGGTAGTATGTACCTTTTTTGAGTATGCTTTTTTTTACGTACAAATATGTACATATTTCACAAATATAACAAAAATTATGAGCTCATATGCAATTTTTTCATATAACTTGTTTTGAAATATCTTAGATATAGTATACGAACATATTTAATATAATAAAATAGTATATATAGTACCACATGCTAGTATATGAGACATGTGGGGTAACTACCACTGGGTGGTAGGATGGATTTTCCCTATATATATATTTCCCTATGTAGGACAAATGTTATCTACCATCAGTGATAGTTACCATGTACGTTTAGTATGTATAAGAATATTTAGGTAGTATATATACTAATTTTCATAGTACGTATCATATTTTAAGTATGCTCTTTTTTACATACAAATATGTATATATTTCATAAATATAAAAAACCATGGGTCAACTTGCAATCTTTTCATGTAACTCACTTTGAAATATCTTATATAAAGTATATGAACATACTTATAAAATGATAAAGTAGAATATATAGTATCATATGGTAGTATATGAGACATGTGAGGTAACTACCCCTACGTGGTAGAATGTATTTTCCCTATATACTCCTGGGAGTATGTAGTCCTGCTTCTCATATACCACATATATAGACGAATCTTTCATACCTTATTCTTATTTTTAATATACTTCATTAATAATTACAAGATACCCTCAAATGAGTTTAAAATTCATGTGATCTACATATTTTTAAAGGTTTACGTATATATTGATTTGTTTATATGTGAAAAAGGTATATTAGAAAAAATAAGCGGCAAACGATATTTTTTCAATAAAACTTGTATTGAGGTATTTTGGAATATTTAATGAAGTATATTGAGAATGATAAATAGGTATAATCAATGCATATACGAGGTATATTGAGGATGAAAGTATATACTCTCAGGGGTACAGAAAATTAGTCAGGAATACAAGTTGAATGCAGTGAGGTGGACTGATATCTATATACACATAGAAGCGGATTACCTTGATGCACGGCAAGCTCAGTTCACAAACTTATTTTGGTGCCACGAAAGAATCAAACACACATAAAAAGAGATATGTATACGTATAGAGGGGGAGGGTACCTTGATGCGCAGATACCTCGGTTCACCAAATTACTTTTGAACAAGAACGAGATTCCAAAGTCTGAAAAGAGATGCTACACATTAAGCCTTTTGATGGATATATAAACCTGCACTGCCTATCGTGGTCAACAATACGAGTACACAATTTTTTTTCGGGTAACACTATGAATACATATACATACCCACGATGCCATTCCGATCGCCTTGACGTGAAATTTGAGATGGCTAGGATGGGCATTGACTGCGCACCTCCCTGCTTTGTCAATCTCGTCGGAGAATTCATGATAGATATCCTCCTGTATGCCGACTATGACTTCCTTGAGCAAAGGGAGGTTCACCAAGCTACTGAGGTCAAAGTCATGAAGCTTGCCATCCTCAGTGTACTGCGCCTGGAAAATGAACTGGAGGGATTCGAGGCTTGGCATATCTCCCTCTAGAAACTGGCCAGGTGTCGCGGACGTCTTGAGAACTCTCAACTTGGGGAATGCACCTGCACTGCCCATCACATCATGGTGGCGACCATCCGGCATGTCCAACTTGAGAGTAAGAAGCTTTGGGAACCTTCCAAAGATCTCTAGATTTGGAGTGCCGACATGTATAGTTAAATGGGAGAGATTTGGAAGAAGTGAGGGGTTAATTTTTGCTACCAACCCAGGCTGGATATATGACATGTGTAGAACAATGATTTGTCGAGGAAGGACGTGGCCTTCCCATGTGTCGTCAACATCTAGCCATGACATAATAGTTTCAACGTCTATGACTTCGATTTTCTGTAGTTTTACTAGAGACCCCACCCAAGCATTTTCCAAGCTCTCGCTGCATAACCATAAATGTCCTTCAATACGGAGCTTTCTCAACTCTGTCAGCTTGCCGAGCCCATTCAAAGATTTCGGAGAAACTTTGCTGCCATTAATCCGTAACTCTTCCAGAGATGTCAGATTCCCGATCCAGTTTGGTATTTTTGTTGAGCTATTGTAAGCATGGAGACACTTGAGTTGATTTAGTTGACTGATACACTTCGGCAGTTTTTCGATGTCATTATCACTCAAATCCAGTGTTTGTAAAAACTTAAGATTCCCTATTTTCTTTGGGAGTTTACAGATATCCAGGTCCCCTAGTCCAAGATACCTCAAGTGAACTAGCTTTCCAAGATGCTGAAGATGAAGATGTTTTATTTTTGTCCAAACAAAAGAATCAGTTTCACATTTTAGATCTAGGATACGTAAAACTTCGAAGCACGAAAGCGATGACATCATAGTAACATTGCACGTGGCATTAAGGGACCTCACTTGGGGCATGCACATGTTGGCCAGAGGATCAGATCTCCATCCAACTGCTAACCTACGAGCATTGACATGTGAAGATGTGTACTGCTTGTTACCATCCAATAAAGTAACAAAGTTTTCTTCTTTCGACAATAGACATATCATATCAAGCACCATATCATGGACACGACAACCAATAATGATTCCATTATATGGCTTCTCAATCGGTTGTACCATGTTTTTGTTTACCAGCTGGTTGAAATATCTCTCGCCAATCTCAAATAATGTTACCTCCGGTTCCTCATGAATAAAACCCTCGGCAACCCACTTCCATATTATAGTATCTTTCTCAATAAAATGATCTTCTGGATATATGCTCAGGTACAATAAACAAGTCCTTAGATGACAAGGTAGGTCATAATAGCTGAACAAAAGTATCTTTCTTGTGTTCTCGACATCTTTGTTATCTTCACTCCCAAAACCAATCAAGTTGTATACCTTAGACCAATCCTCCACTGGTTTACCAACAAGCAAACTAGCTATTGTGATTATAGCCAAAGGCACACCACCACATTTATTTAAAATTTTATCGTATACTTTTGTTGGATGATCATGAGAGCATTTGTTGTTACCTCCAAATAATCTTGTATTAAATAACTCCTTGGATAAATCACGAGAAAGCGGTTTTAGTTTGTATACTTCACCGGTCTGTGTGGCGACTTCGAGAATACGAGTAGTTGTGATTATCCTGCTTGCAAAGTTATTGTGCACCAAAGCGCATCTGACTGTTTCCCACACATTCATATCCCATATATCATCAATAATGATGAAGTACCTGTCCGTGTCCATGACGCATCAGAAATAATAAATTAGGGAAATTATTTGGTAAGGCTTGAGAGTATCTACAATAAGTACGAAAAGAATCAAACAGAGATGTGTCCATATACCACATGATGCATTAGGGCGCATATATAAGTACCTCTTATTCTCGAGTAATTCTCGGAGTTTGTCAATCAGCTGCCTCTCATCCAATGCCAATGAATCTCGGTATATTTTCTTGTTGATTCCAAAGAGAATATCCATGAGAAGTTTTCTCACGCTGGGATTCTGCCCTACTGGAACGAAAGCGCTGCAATCGTATGACGATTGGAGCTTATCATACACTGCTTTGGCAAGAGTTGTCTTTCCAAGCCCACCAAATCCAACAATAGTGAGTATCTTGAGCTCCTTGTCTTCGTCGGTCAGCACCTTTGTTAGGTAACTCAACGCCACATCAATGCCAACCAGATCTTTCCTGTCCTTGTACAAAGCCAACAAACGAGGGTCAGCCGTGGCCATGCCAACGGTTGCGCCCGGCGGATTAGAAACCACCTCATTGACCTTGTACCTATCACGCCGGCCAGCTGCCTCCTGTATGCGTACCTTGATGTCTTTGATCTGTTCGCCGAGGTCATGTCGTATCTTGCCTTTGGTGAACAAATCACCCATCTTCTCCATGAGCCGCTTGAGCTTGGGTACCCCAACGATGGTGGTAGCCTCGACGCGCACCAAGAATTTGTCGACGACATCCTCCATTCGGTATGACAAGTCCCTGACCTCGTCGGCCCAGAGCTTGACCTGCTCATCAAGCTGGTCCCGTGGTATGCCCCCGACCTTGCGAAGGGCAGCATGCATGCTCCTCAGCTCTCTCTCAAGATACCGGATGTCTTCCTTCACGCCTGTCTGCAGCTTATACTCCTCCCTGAGGAGGCTGCCAAGCTTGAGGAGGAGGCTGCCCATGGCACCCGTTGCGGCGCCCACCATGGTTCACTCTCAGATCGGCAGCTGGTTGATTGGGCGAAAATAATGCTTACTTGGTGTGGGGATGCCATATATGTCCTCGCTCACTTGTCTTTATATTGAAGGACATGCTAGCTAGCTATTGGAATTGACGTGGTACAATAACGTACAGTCATGAATTGATGGGGACTGATACAGTTTAAAGCGTGTTTTGTGAAGGGATATGCATGCATGTGGGCCTTGGGTGGACCGGTAGATTTCAAAAACTCTTGTTTGTCTGGCTAGGAGATCATTTAATCTGCATTTGTGCCGGCCTAATTGAATTAAAAATATGTGAGGGCGTTGATATCATCGACATAGGAAACATCGGCAATGGTCGTCTGCGTTTGTACATATCAATCAACTTGACGCCCGCCTGCAGTATGTACTCGTCTCCAAGGATTAGAGGTCGTCAAGCTAGAGGAGCAGATTGCCAGGTCCATGGTCGCTCTCAGCAGCTGGTCGTGAGGTGCTTACTTGGTGTGTTAATTAGCCTCACCAAATGATAATTCAGAAGTCATCAACCATGCAATAGAAACCACACATCAATGCTCAGGGTGATTCAGCATTAGAAAAAGGACATATGTTTCTCAACATTCCACTTTCCGCTAATTAATTATTGGAATTGATTCCCTTGCATAAACACATAGCAAATCAAATTGACTTGCGAATTTTGGATTTATTATCATCACTAATTGGCCAGACCCAACTAAATCCAACATGTGATACTTACTTTAATCCTTGCGATCGCCCCAGTGCCTTCTCGATGACAGGTTTACTCATTCCATGCAAGAAGGAGCAACAAAATGATCCACACCACTGCCATGATCTGATTCTGATTAGTAAATCCCCCCATAGACAAATGAACATTATGTACTATTTGACTATTAAGCAGAAAATTTATATCCAATATTTACAAATTAATGTCGGGCAGAAATTTTTTGCAAGGAAAATCAAATAACACATCAATAGTTCACCTCATTAATTTTCAAATCTTTAGAAATTAATGCTAGATCAGAAAATTTCTGCGACGAGACTAGAATAGGAAGACATAAATGACTATGAGAGGAAGGAGGTGAGAAAACTTCCATATAAATACAGTACACATCGTATGATAGACAGCCAACCAGATTAAGAAATAGCCATGGCTCGTAAGGCATTCGTCGTTGTTGTGGCATCCATCCTCATATTGGCGCTCCTCATGTCTTGTGGTAATAAGAAGATAATAATGGTACCTTCTCTCCATATAAGAGTTTTGTTCATTTAAATAGAATAAAACAACTTTCTTTCGTTTGTAGACGTGGTTCAAAGCACATGCCATGACAATACCAGCAAGGTCCATTGTGGTGACTCCCGAACTTGTTCTTGGTGGTGCAAGTACAACGGTGCTAGTGATGGTCGCTGCAATAAACGTTTATGTGTGTGCACGGACTGCGGGCGGCACGTGATGGGTTCTACTCCCTCCGTTCGGAATTACTTGTCTCGGATATTGATGTATCTGGAACTAAAATACATCTAGATACATCCATTTCTACGACAAGTAATTCTGAACGGATGGAGTACTTGATTAGTTCCTTTGTATCCGAAAAGTTATTTGGTGATCAGGGGTCTCGTACTCGCAGAATAAATAGTATGTTATGATGAACCGATCATAGCTTTCATGGTTAGTGAAGGTGGTTTCACCCTTGATAATCTAGGATTGAACGCTAGGTTTGATTATGGGGGTGGGGGTCATCTTAGTGAGTTTCACCTTATTTTTGTTATGTACCCCTTTAATCATGTGCCGCCCCCACCACACACACACACACACAAACACACACACACACACACACACACACACACACACACAAACACACACACACAAATGTTTCTCAATCCCTTACCATCGGCCATGTTTTTAGTCCATCCCACAAAGATTCACCATTCTTAATTACATAGCCTAGCAGTCCACTTATTCCCCCCTACCATAAAAGTTCTTTTTTGGTAGTAAATACTACCTCCATTCCAAAATACAAGACGTTTTGGTAAGCTAGTTTAGCCTACCAAGACTTCTTATATTTTAGAACAGAGGTAGTATACTTGAACCACAATTTTATGAGTAAGCACATTTGTTTGCACCTATCACTATCAGTAATCACATCTTAATAAATGAGACATCGGCATGTACATGGCAAATATATTCCTGCTAGAATAGTAGGAAAAAGAGAGAAAGAGAGAGATTTTCTAGACCTGAGCAACCACATATGAAAAACAAAAGGGCTTACAAAATCGCACCTGAGTTTTGGTGGCCGTCCGATTCGCGTAAGCACATGTGGCTCTGGGACGCAGGGAGCAGAGGAGCCGAGAGAGAAAAGATGCCAGAGAGGCACCGGAATGGTTCTGCCGGCGGCTGTGGCGGAGGTTGCCTGGTGCCAGCGCCGGCGTGGGCAGCATCCTGTCCCTGAGCTCGAATGCAGTCAGTCGCGGCTTGAACTGTAAGTGTTTGATTATGATCTATGCTCAGCAGTGCCCTGACTGTATGTGGGCCTGCAGTGCCTCTGGCCAGAGCTTTTATTCATGTTGCTATCAGAAAGTGGAGTCTCAACGTGGTGGATTACGTACGCACGGAACAAACTTTATTTCAAATTCTGAACATGACAGCTTTTCATCGAGCTGTTAAGAGTGGGAATGAGCGTTCCTTCTGCAGTTTAATGAATTACGTACATGGGAGTTTGTTTGAGTATCTATCTCAAACAACAAGGGGGACACATCTCTAGATCTTGCCGGCTTGAACGTTGAACCTGGACTCTTTAATTTGATGGTACGCAGCCTTGCATGTATATTTACCTATCAGTTTTCTTACAAAGTTGCTCTCCCATGTCTAAGTAGCAAAGCAATTTTTTCCTTGATTATGCTCCAGGATTCAAAAACATTGATGTATCGTCACTTGAAACTGGCTCGAGCTGATTATGGCACTCCTCCGTCCGGAAATACTTGTAGGAGAAATGGATGTATCTAGACGTAGTTCTAGATATTTATTCATTTATCCGACAAGTATTTACGGACGGAGGGAGTACTTATCGATGGGATGAATTCAATGATAACATGACAGGAAAAGTTGATGAGGCAAAACGATCCGAATCAATTAGCAAGTATGCCGGACTTATGGCTGTCCGCACACTTGTCATTCTAAATACAGTATGTCGGTTACAGCATTTTTTAGTGTTGGAGGGCCACGCATACCTAACACTGGTTCCGTTGCTTCTGCTCCTCCTCCTACTGGCTACTCGAAGATTTTAAATTGCTAATCATCTGGGATGCCATTGCATTTGCGTCATCTGCACTTTCTGCATTTTGCTGCATGTTCGCAGGGCTTTATTCAATGGACATTAGGATGGGCCGTGCTTACCTTGAGATAGGGGGGTTGTCCCTCTACATCGCATCCTCATCCTCTGCTATGGTTACTGTCTTTGCAGAGGCAACCTGCTCGGCGTACGCTCTTGTTGATTCCCACATTACCAAATTCATCAGTTGGTTGGCAGTTGTTGCACTTCTACCTATTGCATTACCATTCTTCACCATGTACATGCTTCACGTATGTACTTTGTTGCGCAGGCTCATACTATTGACCATCATACTACCATCCAAAACGTACATGCTTGAAAAATCATCCGTTGCCCTCAACATTCTCGAAAGAACTTCAGGCTTTCTATCATACATGCGTCTCAGGCGGTCAACCATTGATGATTGATTGGCCCCGTCGGTGACAATCACTATTCTTGTTGCAGCAGTTGTCGCCGTTATTTCAGGGTTAAGAGCATCTTCACTAGTCCCCCCAGGTTCCCTACTTCGTACTCCCTCTGTCTCGAAATAAGTGCCTCAACTTTGTACTAGTTTTAGTACAAATTTGTACTAAGCTCAAGACACTTATTTTGTGACGGAGAAAGTACTACTTGCCGATGTTACTGCTTAGCATAGGTGCTTACTACTTCTTGCTTATTTTAGTGACGATGTAGCACTTCTTGCCCAGTATAGATTACCTTCAAGACTTGTACTCCCTCTATTTCTAAATATTACTCCTTTTAGAGATTTCAATACAAAGTACTACATACGAATGTATATAGACCTACTTTAGAGTGTAGATTCACTTGTTGTGCTTCATATGTAATCTATATTGGAATCTTTAAAAGGACTTATATTTAAGATCGCAGGAAGTACTTGTTTTTGAAGTATATTCATTCAGGAAATGTTTAACATTCGATGTGAAAAACAAAGACAGGTAGCGAATTCGACGCTGTTGTTCAACTTTCAGTACGGTTGACTACACCATCCACTAGAACAACTAGGACGATGTCAGTGGCGGTGCTGAAGTCAAGGTTACCGTGGGCACATGCTGAGAGCACATCAATGGAATAGTCATGGTCCAAAAGCGAGAGATCGGACCTAGATGTGCCTCCATATGTTGGCGGTGGTGGTTGCTGTATAGTTTTCTCCATGGCTCAAAGGATGGAAATTCAGGCAATTATTTTTCATTCAACTTCTCTAGTGTTCACCAAGATCAGCAGCGGCTCCTATCAACAATCACACTTTACGATGCCATCGTTCTGCTGTAGAAATGAGTCCCGATTTACATCATCCTGCAAAACATACAACAACATAAGTCTTAGACAGGCCTTTCCACTTTCACGGGCTATGCGTAGAATTCTTCAACGGTTTCTACCTTGGTCTGTATGCTCTAGCAGACTATCCCAACGACATTTGACGATTACCGACTCCCTAACTTTGCATAAAAATTAAGTCATACATAACCTGCTCGATCACACCAATCTCTGATGCATGCATAAGATTACACCTGCAGGCATTAATAGCTTATATCCCTCCATCGTTGATAAAAATGTCAGTGTTATGCATTTCTTTGTAATTTTTGTGTCTTGTAGAAATTTTATTAGGAAGGTATATCTCCGGATTGGATACATCAGATATTATGACGTAACCCAACATTGCTCTTTCTTGCTTCTATATTATTATTTTCGCATTGATGTCCTATAGGCAGATCATAAGTGATGCCTTTTTATATTGTATATCGGCCTTCCAAAAAATAGATTCATGGCGTGTTGCTGCATGTCGCTACTTGATGCATTGGTCCGGTGGCAGTAATAGCCTGCAAATAAATATTGGCTCCTTCTAAAATTATTGATCGTATCTTACCCCCAACAATAATTTACAATATTCATTTGCTTCTCAAATATTGCATTAATTAAAATATTAAATGACTCAAATTTATGGTGCTCCAAAACATTCATTTGCTTCTATAAAAGTACTGCCAAACGTGAGCATTTCAACCCACAAATTTCAGAAGAACGAGAATACCATAGAGAAGGAAAAAGAAGGACCTGATGGCAATATTCAAGAACACAACTGCCCGGTGCTTGTTGGCTCTTGTCCTCATGGCTACTGTCATTTCGTCTTGTGATGCGTTTGGCCCAGGTACATGCATCTCTGACCTAACTATAAGTCATTGTGGTTTGATCTAGGATGCTAATTTCCTACGTATTTCAAATGTTGAGTTGTATGGATCTTATTGCATTTGGTCGATGCTGAAGCATAGTTTGCCATGTTGTTGTCTGGGTATTCTTCTAAACAATATTGTTTTTGTGAACAAGTAGAAGGAGGGTGGTGCTTCATGCCTTTAGGGCTTGTTCGGTTAATCCTCCTTCCAAGAGGATTGGAGGGGATTGGCAAGGATTGAGATGTATTTTGACTTATAAGAGGTTTAAATCTCCCTCAAACCCCTTCAATCCCCTCGGATCCACATGCAACCGAACAAGGCCTTCGTGAGATGCGATCTGGACTTGTGCAAGCGTAGCTGCAACGGTCTATTTCCCTATTGTGAACAGATACACGGAGTTTCTTCCCAATGTTGTTGCTCTCCCAAGAAACTTAGTGCATCTTTTGATAAGAATTGTCGTCCTTGAGATGAATTCCTAGATATTAATTTATATGTCACTGATCTTTCATGGATCCAATTCCGGCTGATTGAATAAAAATTGTGACCATTGAGGAAATACCACTACAGGGATATTTACGTATCGTGTGAAACCGGGATGCTTCATTTGGATGTTCATATGCAGACCTCGACATTGATATTGAGACCAATTCTGAAGCTTTCTTAGATGTTCACATTGTTGACTTGACACCTAGCCCACATGTCATACTCTGACCAGTTTGAACGTGGGAAAGCCAGAAAGAAATGGGCTAGCAGAAACGATGGGCTGTCGGCCCAGTTTAGTGCAGCTAGCCAGGAGACCACCGGTTTCTCCCTTGAATGAAGAAAGAAGAAGAAAAGACAGAGACACATGCCGTCGGCCTTCACCACCCGGATCCCCAAGCTCCACGCCATCAGCGACGAATCTCCGCCATCTCCATATCCATCCTTCGCCCTGCGTGCCTCCCCGCTCTTCTCCGTCCTCCTTCTCGCACATGGCTTCCGTACCGCGATTTTTCTTTCGCTGTAAGCAGGGGAGGGGAGAGGAGAGGAGAACCGGCAACGGCCAGAGTCAGCGATAAGCTGTCACAGTTCTTTCCACCAAGGCATAAAATCTTTGAATGATGTGGTGCTGCCTTCCAATGTGAATCAGAAGTCACTTCAATGAAATTATATTCTTTTTTTTTTGAAAAAAAGTACATACCGTTCAGTCGATGTGCAAGCTGTTGAGTTATGAGAAACTGAAACTTGCCACATCACACTTCCATCATCGGGTAATTTCCCTAACATCTGCATCAATTTCGTATACATGGTCCTAGTATTCAGAAGAAAAAAAATTAAAACTAATTTCGTTTCTCCAATTCCAGATATGGTGACCGGGAAGCGAGGATTGCAAGGCACAGTTTCGAAGGCGCCTAATATAGCCTGCAGAAAGATTCTGAAACCTTCAGCTAATGCACAACAAGTGTTCATCAGGGACATTGTGTAATTCAATAGGCTCTAGATTTTTGCGTGGGATTCACTCCAAGACTTGCATGTATGTAACATCCAACAGTCAGCACAGACAATAAAGGCAGGTCAAGAATTCAATCACCAATCACCAATAAAGGCAGGAGAGATCAAAGGAAAACCAGCAGCGGCTACTATGAAGAAAAAGGGTTTCCCCCCGCTTTGTATTACAAAGCAACCATCCGATACAATCCACGATAGGTGCTGGGGCGGAAGCAGCACAAGCACGCCCAAAAGAAAAGAAAAAGAAAAAGAAAAAGAAACAAATGCCGATAATGGCAGGTTGACGAAACAAAGATGGCCAGTGACCGCTGCACCCACCGAAGAAGTACCACCGCGCTTCTAGCACTTCGAGGCGTCGCGTACCGAGCAGCACCTTCAGGAAGGAATGCGACGACGACGACACTATTGCCCAGACAAGTCCAAGGGTTTCCCCCGGTACGCAGAGGGCAGTGGGGAAGGGGCAGATCCGACGCCCTTCAGGAAGGTCCGGCGGCGCCCGCAGGCGTCACCACGTCGGTGATGGACAAGCCACCAGGGATTTCTCCGAACCCAAACAACCACCACCACCCCGGACGATCGGAAGCGCTCCACCAGAACTGCCGCCCACCAACATGTGCTACCACAGTCACTGAACCATCAACGCCGTCTCGCTGAGCCACCGACACGAGACCTGGAGGAGGGACGAGGGGCCAACGGGATCGGGGGAGGCCGCAACTCAGCCGATGGGAGGGGACTACCACCACTGCCGACGCGGAGCCGACCGGACGTGACGACAGGAGCTTACGAGGCCCGCACAGGACCGGCCGGATCCTAGAGATCCGGACAACACCTACCGCCACGCTGCAGCACCTCGGCCGACGAAGCCGCCACCACCCGCATCCCTCGACGCCGCGCCACCACCGCCAGGGAGCCACGCCGCCGCACGCCGGAACGCCGGCCCGCCCTAACCCAGCTGGAGCCCAGAAGAGCCCAGATCTGGGCGGAGCGAAGGCCGGCGGCTAGCCGCACCGCCGCACGCCCCGCGGCCAACGGCCACGCCACCGCATCAGACACGCCCGCGCCCCGCGGACCCCGCCACCAGGACACACCATCGCCAGCCGAGGAACACCGCCGCCAACCACCATCGCCCGAGCAGAGGAGGCCGCGTGCGGGGACAGGCAGGCCCGCCACCGCCGGCACCACGCGGGCAAGGCCCGGCGGCGCACTGGCGGCGGCAGGGGGGAGGAGCTTGGGAGCGCGCGGGAGGGGAACGGCGTCGGGGCCCCCCGGTCGCCTCGCCCGGGGAGGCGATGCGGGGGGTACAGGGACGGGAGGAGGAGGAGGGAGGAGCGGGGGAGCAGGAGAAGGGAGCGGCGACGGCAGGCTTCGGCCGCGGCGGCGGCTCCGCGCGGGGGAGCCGCCGGCGGCGGCGCGGAAACCCTAGGCGAGGGGAGGGAGCCTAGCGGCGGGGGGACAAAATAGCAGCGGCTACTATCAGGCGTTCGTCAGTAGGAAGGAACCCCAATTTACAAGTTTCATCACCCTGAACGAACATATAACATAAATCTTAGACATGCCTTTCCACTCTCAACAGCATCCTGCACCATATAACCTCTCTCTGTCACATACAGACCGCGCGCGCGCACACACACGCACACATGTCAGGGGAAAAAACATGCACAATGGAAATGGGCCCCAGAACGTGGAGAGCCGTGGAGAAAAATGGTTTAGTGGGAACCATGGGCCGTCGCCCTCCACCACAGCTCCACGCAGCCGGCGGCGAACGTCTGCCGCCGCTCTATCCATTCTTCTCCCTCCGCGCCCCCGACTTTTTTCCGTCCCCCTTCGCTCTGGAGACTTCAGCGACCGCGGTTTCCTCTCGCCGTGAACAGGGAAGGTTGGGTGTGGTGGTTCAGATTGTGAATCCACTTGAGGTGAATCTCTTCAGTACAAGTATATATTCTTCGAGAGCAGTTTTTTAGAACCCGGGTGCCTAGGCACCCTCTTATCACTACCATCCGTCCAGAATCTTGCGTCTCGAGATCTGTATCACGCACTGTAGCAATGAAATCCATTAGCAGGGCTAGTTCTTCACTAAGTGCGGGAGTATTGACATGTCTAGCACTGTTCGTCCTAGCCTGATTCCACCTACCGAAAACAGATTGATAGATGTTTGAGTTGACATGTCGGCCAGATACAATAGACAGATTGATAGATGTTTGAGTATCTGACCTCTTTTGGCAGGAATCTCACTGCTCGACCGGGCTATGCATGCATTGGCCGCACCCTGTTTTAGTTTTAGGAAATATTCCTTGACTCCGTCTTTGAACGACAAAGAAACGAATCTAGCAGAGCACTAAGTTGTCTCATAGTAGTATTGTTGTGGGGATTACTGAGATAAGCCTCATGTGTTGTCTTTTCACCCGATCACACACCTAGCCTCATGCCAGGGCTATCACTGTCCTACCGGTGCCCCTACTGCTACTGCGAGGTCTCCTCTGCCTGCTACAGATTAGTACAGGTCTGCAAATTGCCTGCTAGATTAACCTGACACTGCATGTGGCTGGCTACTGACTATTCCACCGCACGAATCATGAAACCACTCGACGCACCAGATTAGGGGGTGTCGGGGCACCCGGGTGCTATAGCACCTTTTCATATATTCTTCAGTGTGTTGGCTGTTCTGACTGTGTGGTTACTAGGCGAGTCTCATTAGGTAATTACCTTTCACATCTGCATTACTTTCGTATAAATTAATGTTCCTTTTTCAGTAAAATTGATAGCAAATTTCTTTCTCTGTTGCAAATGTGTTGATTGGGATTTGGGAAGGGATGAACTAGTCTAGGCATGCTTACAGTTTTGTTATGCCGTGAAAATTCATTGCAGAGAATGGCACTGGATAGCAACATTAGAATATTGTCTTTTATTTGTGTATATGCTGTCAGCAGGGAAGGTAAGCATCAACTCTTACTATTCGATCCCTAACCTCTTGGTAAGTACAGTAGTAACTTCAACTGCTCTGCAGGCAAGTGTGAGGATACTCAGTCTTAACTCTCCTTCACGTCGCACCTGAGTTTCTGCATCATGGTCATGTTGCCCAAACAAGTGCTAAGTCTTATATAAAAAAGTAGTACAAACAAGTCAAATATGTGTGAATCAATACAAAAGATATTATTCAAACTATAAATACAAAGTATGACCATCTCTACAATTGCTTCCGTTGCATATTTCTAACAGAATACACCCTTGTGCTTGTAAATGAGAGCACGTGGACACCAATCTCATTGTATTGCTCCAGTAAAGTTGTTGAATGACAGATACAATTTTTCAAGATGAATAAGGTTAGCAAACTGGGTTATACCACCTTGGAAATTGTTGTGGCTAAGGTCCAAGGACGTGAGCTGCTGGAGGTTACAAAAGCTGGCAGGTATGAGGCCCCCGAAGTCATTTTCACTTATAGACAGATACTCCAAGTAAGTAAGATTGCCTATGGAGGATGGGATTGGGCCCGTGAAACTGTTCGACTGGAGACCCAACACTCGTAGGCTTTTCAGGTTTCCAATCCATCCTTCAATCGTACCACTTAAATCATTTTCACCCAGTACCAGTTTAGTCAAGGCACTAAGGTTTCGGATACTTCGGGGTACTTGTCCCGTTAAGCTGTTTCCGTATAAATAAAGTTCCTCAAGGCTGGGTGGTAGGTTACCAACGAACTGTGGGATATGTCCATGCAGCTGATTGCCAGACAGTGATAGCATATTCAGAGATCGGCAGTATCTCAGTTCATTGAAGAATTCCCAGTCTCTGCTTTCCCTTGCTTCCAGCTGGTTAAGCTCAAGATTTAAAAAGGTCAGGTTTGACAGCTTTCCAAAAGAAGTAGGAATTTTTCCGGTGAAACTGTTATTTGATAATTCTATCTGTTCTAACCCTGTAGCATTGCCTAGGGAAGCTGGGATGTTACCCTCAAACGTGTTGCTGTCCAAGTAAAGCTCTTTGAGGTTAGGTAGAAGGTCTCCAATTTTAGGTGGCAGTGCTTTGCCTAGCATATTAAATTCCAAGCCTAGAATTTGGAGAGAAGTTGAAAGATTCAAGACAGCCTTTGGAAATTCACCTAAAAGCTTATTTCTGCCCAGGATCAACTCTTTTAATTCCTGCAATTGCCCAAGCTCATCTGGAATGCTCCCCTCGAGTTGATTTGATCGAAGATAGATATATGCTAGATTTGGAAGAAATCCTAAACTCGGAGGAATTCGACCCACTAGCAAGTTTGTGGAGAGGTCCAAGAAGATCATATTTGAAAGGAGGCCTAGTTTCAGAGGGATTTGACCCACTAGCAAGTTGCTTGGTGCAGTGGTGAATGTAGTGGTGGATGTAGTTTCAGAGAGGCCGGTTGCTTGCGAGAACGCATGAGGCAATACCTGTCACCTGCAAAATGTAAATCATAAACTTGGTGCAGTGGTGGATGTAGATTAGGCTCATGCCGTGTCTATACGGATCAGCTTTACAAAATGTATAGAAGTCTTCTTTTGCCGGATACAATCTATGGGGCTGATAAGGAGAGAGAATTTACAGCAAAACGAACACAAACCAAAAGATAGAGAATTTACAGCACCTCCCGCGTACGTCTCTCCTTAGTTCCGCCGGGAGAGCTGTGAAGGCTGATTGGGTTGGATGATGCTCAGACGGCTGAGCCAGTTCCCCGTGGTTTAAAAGCACATTTACAGCATCCTTCTCATCTCAAATTCTCAAGCCTTATCTTCATTATTAGCTTGCCCTCCACCTGGACTCGTCGACTCCGTCAAGCTTTTCCATTAACCACTACTTTTCACCGCTCGTCACTGTTTGAGCTGGACAAGGTTGTTGCGACATGTATGGTCTGGAAACCCACAGGTCTACCGATTTTTCCCGCTATATACTTTTCTTCTGGGACCGGACAAAGATCTTCTAAGTAGTCGATGTGCCGCCTATCTCAAGAGGTTTCGTTACTGACCAACATCACCATGTAGAGCCGTTTACTGGTCTATGATTCGAGATTTAACGGTTATTAGTCCCATTGTCCTGTTTTCTATGGATTCCACTCACAAACACTACCATTCAACTTTTTAGAAATTTGAGCAATATGCATGTAATAGATAAAACATCATGAAACAAACAGGCGGCCACACGATATGAATCTGCTGCGGTTTATAGGTCAATAAAATATGTTAGCTCACTCTTAGCACCTGGGTTGTGGGTTGATATATAATTGGGGGTAACAATGCTTCATTTCCTTTGTGACGAGGGGATGAGTGGATACGGGCTACCTATAGTCTTCATATCTAAGATAGTACCGACTATGATGGACAGAGACAGCTACTGGAATTTGTGTGGACACCATCTAAGTGTCGGCATTTCAAGACTTGTTCAAAGGAAGTTTCTATCTGCACATCTAAATCTCAAATGTCTCCCGGTATCTTTATCATGTGATGCGCAGAAAAGCTGGAACTTACGGGATCTGAATTTTGTGCGTAAATTCAGAAGACTTGTATGTGTTTTTTGAAGTATGTTCATTCACGGAAAAGTTCAAGCTAGTTGCTTGTGGCAAAGGACTGAATATGAGTACTTGGCATTCAATTCAAATAAAAAATACAGTGAGATCAGCCTCATAAAAAATAAATTTGTTTAGAAAATTGCCTGCATTTGAAAAAGACCACAAGCAGGCAGTGATGGCTGTTGTATAACTTACTCATTTCAGTCCTTTGGCTCAACTTTTGAGTATACACACCTTGGCGATATGAAGCAAAATGAGTAGCGGCTACTATACTATGAACGGTTCGCTTTAGGAATGAACCTCAATCTGCAGATTTCATCACCCTGCACAACATATAGCGTACTCCTAGTAGATCATGGACACCCACGCTCACAGCGTCCTGCATCACAGAACCTTTCTCTCTCTCTCACACACACACACACGCACGTACAAGTGTTCATGTCCGCGGAGAAAAAAACACGTCCACAAGCGAAATGGACCCCAGAACGCGGGAAGCCCCGGAACGAACGATGGGCCGTCGGCCCACCTTACCTCGTCGACACCATAGCACTGATCTGACAGACATCCAAGACGTGGCCGATGACGACAAGCTGGTGGGTTGAATTATTCTTAAGTTCCTGGGGGCACGCACTGATTGCATAAAAAGCATAGTTTTAAATAGCGCGCTAAGCATCTTAGCGGCGGACCTCTTCCAAATGCTATAGCGTGCTATAGCGGAGCTATAGCGCGCTATTTAAAATGTTTGTTCATTTGTTTGGACCAAAGTCTCTTAGCGCAAGACCTTTTGTAAACGCTATAGCGTGCTATAGCGGAGCTATAGCGGGCTATTTAAAACAGTGATAAAAAGAGGAGACATGAGTGAGCTCAAGAGGAAGTGCCTGCATAAATAAACATCTCAAGGCTTGATCTTGAGTTGCTACCTGCTGTTTTGCTGTAATTCTGCCGTACAGGGATACAGATGCTTCCACATTACATGAAACTTCATCTTCCAATGATTCTGTTGAATTGAATTGCAAACCTGATGACTGTTCACTTGTAAATTCTATTGGTGGCACCACAGCTCTGCTGTGATCACGATCTTATCCTTTTGTTGCACCTGTTGTTGCAAACCTGATGACTGCATCTGCTTTCGAACTCTGAATACTTGCATGTGGCAACCTCTGCTTTGGCTCTGTTTTCTCAACTCTGAATATTTTCATGTCGCTTCCTCTGCTTTCTGAACTCTGAATATTTGGCTGTAGCCGCCGAGAAACCCTTTGCTCGCTGCTTCTGCGACATCTCTTTCTCTATCGACTCCTGTGCACCAGAGTCGAGAGAGTCAGTGGCAGGTGTGCTCGCACGACGCAGCGCAGATCCGACGGCCACGGAAACTCGGTTGCGATTTAGTATGAGTAAATGCTCTCTAAGACTACCTCAGGTGCCGATGTTACAGGTGTGTGCTCATATTGTATCTCTCGATGCTCCATTTGAGCCAATAAAATCCACCTTTAGTCGTAATTAAACGTTTCTAAACTAATCTCCAGCAAGCTTGATCACACTTGCATCTAACCGGACTTGTGCTATAACCTTGCACACGTATCACTAGTACTACTTGCCTAATTCAAGTGCCTTTGAACAGTACCGAAAGACCTTGCCATATCTCTGCTTATTTTCTCCTTGATACAGAAGACATGATTGAAATGTGTTACAAGATTCAGACTTCTGAAGGACTCTCGGGCGGATGTCGCAGGTGTGGCCTTGAGGGGTATGGTGGAGTTGTTCGTGAGGATACAATCCATCACTAAAGGCATGAGTTGCTGTCAGGACTTACTGGGCGAGCCGCTCAAAAGCAGTAGTGATATATATCTACGTGTATGAAACTGTCGATCCATCATCGCCAATTTCCTCTTAGCTTTGTGAATAGGATATCTGTACATAGGAGGCAATTGGAACTATTTAGTTGGGATAGTGGTGTCACCACCGATTTTTGGTCAGGACTCCGGGCTCACTAGGTGCCTTGCATGCTTGTGAGTCTTGCGACACATCGCAATGGTGCCTGTAAGATGAAATGCACACAACCGTTTCGAGAAGATATTAGATCATACTCAGCTGAGTCAGTAAGCTGCCTATAATAGATGTGCTGCTTTCGAAATTGTTTCTTATTCAGAGTTTGAACAATGTTCAGCAGAAAGAAAAGGGCAAGCTAGAGACTCAACTTGATGTTCAAACGTAACCCACAGTAACGTGCTACGGTACAGATAAAGTACATTTAAAGTTGGTGATGAAAATGAAGATCATAAGAATGCCGTGGAAAGAGTCGAAACATTTTTGGAATCCAAATTGCAACAATAATTAATAGCTAGGAACTAAAATGTCCGGATGCTTGTTTAGGCCCTTCCCCCTGAAATTCATTTATGTCTTCCATTTTTGTAGCACTGATGCTCCCAGGAAATTCAAACTTGAGAATGAGGCTCGCCCAGCTGGCAGCACTGCAATGGAAAATTAACAGAAACATGGTGTCAGGAAAACAAATCCCACGAATATGACCATCATGAGTGAGTTCATATCTAAGACTGAAACAATGAAAAAAAAATACATAAACAGTAAAAATTTGCTACCAGTGAAGCAGAGTATCATTACCAACTCAGAAGCTGATAACACAATTTCTACAAGAGCATATCATGGGCCAAATTGAATAAAGATAAAAAATATACCATGGAAATACAAGGAATTGTTCATGACAGAGAAGATCATACCATGGTAATTATGCATGCATCGAGTCGTTCTTCAGTGGACTGACTCAGCAACCCATCACAGCGCAGTACAAAAACGGCCCCTCACTGGTAAATTGCTGAGTTGCAACCAAATTCCATACAGGCGGTTCCTCATCCGGGATCCATGAATGAAGCTCCACCACCTTTTCATCAGTAGAATTGTTTGGAGGCCCAATAACAATCAGCCGGTCACCACATTCTCGGAAACCCATGTCCCAGCCATCTTTGTACTTAGACCGTACAGGCAATTTGCCAAGAGTGATCCACTTGTTGTCCAGCTTATCATACTGCTTCAAATCATTATTCTCTCTGTAATCAGCAGCATAAAGCTCACTGTTTACAACTGCAAGTAGCAGAGGAGCCCCCATGATTGTCTCGTTGAGGCCCTGAGACATGTTGTCGATGACCCTCCATGACCGCCGGTTCAAGTCATACTCCTCACCGCATGTCAATACCTCGTGCCTACTGCTAACACCACCGATCACATAGAACTTTCCATCCATGAACGCACCAGAGCATCCGTACCTAGCCCTATTCATGCTTGGAAGGGGTGTCCAAGTATGTTTCTCGGAGTCATACATCTCTGCAGAGCTTAATACATTACCAGAAGAAGAATCCTTGCCTCCCGCGACATACGCCTTTTCACCGACACTTGCTGACCCAAACCAGTACCGCGGGTTGTTCATCACATCAGCCAGCCATGTCCATGAATTGGTAAGGATGCTATATCTCAAGGCAACCCTTCCGTAGCCCCCAAACACCAGCAGCTCGGTTCCTACAGCAAGCGAATCCCAGTAGGAGCTTTGAGTCGGTGGCATCTTGGGCACTTGGATCCAGCGCCCAGTGGACGGGTCATAAGCCTTCCACTTGTGGGGATTATTATTGCAGGAGAGGTAGAGCCAGTGCTCTGTGACCCCATTCTTGCGACGCAGGCGGTAGATGTCTCCGCTGCGAACCACCGAATTGAAATCACGGTTGAGGGAGGCGATGGCGCCATATTCCCACCTGGAGAGGCGGTGGATGCAATGGATTAAGAGGTCATGACCTATCACACCAATGATATTGCCCCATGAGACCTCTCCACCAGCTCCTGCTCCTGACAAAAGTCGACAAATTGATGGGTAATTTATCACCTTATCCTGATGGCAACTTGTCTCTGTTAGAAAAGTATATATACCTGGAACATGCAACGGGCAGGAAGTGGACTCCGGTGACCTTACTGATATCCTGCAGGTTACGACAACCATTTAGATAGCTTTGTCAGAGCATGAACAGTTTTTTTCGATAAAGGACTTTTCATTGAATAGATATATCGAGGTGATACAATCGTATTGAAAGAAAGCCCAGCCTATGCATAGCTAGATGCACACAGCCAAAAAGTCTAGAGCATGAACAGTTAAGTACGTATAAGAATTGAAGACTTACAACAACCATGTAGCTCAGCGCTGGCACTACCTTTTATCACCATGGGAACCAGAATCCACCAGTTGCACGTCAATTATAGGATGATTACTGGAGACATACTCTAGATCAGCAGCTGCAGCCCCAAATTTTGCGGAGACCTCTCTAAGGTCTGTCATATGCTCGATGCTGATTAATGCAGTACCATGTAGATATTGTTTCCACTGCTCAGACTCCGAAAAAAGTTCAAGCCGTTGGTCCATTTGGGGGATGGCATCAAAAACGAGCGTGAGCTTCAAGAGATTAGTCATTGCATCCGCCTCAAATCTTAGCCAAGCCATTCCACTCATGAACCTCAGCTTCAATTGTGGGTGTTCACTCATTTCAGACTGCATGTGGTCTACATTAAAATTGTCAAAAACATTTTATATTCATGATCGGTTGGAGGATCTAAAATACAAGCCAACACCAAGCAATTTGTTCATGCGGAAGGCCGGTGGCGCGCGACTGGTTGGGTCATATCCTAGGCATTTTGTTAATTATTGGTTTGATATTTGTTCAAAAGGTGAGAACTGGGAGTAGCTCAGTTGGTAAGGCGCGGGAGTTCGCAGCCAGCCCACCAGGGTTCAACTCGTCTTGAGCGTTTGGTGCTCATGGAGTTTTCTTCTATAAAAAAAATGCCAAGGCTAGTCTAGCCCGGGTTGGTCTCTTTTTTTATATTTATTCAAAAGGTAGATCAATCCCTGCCCTCTAGATCGGTTGACGTGCACAACAATATATGATTGATTATTCAGTGATGGCAAGAAAAGTTAAGCATTGATGCTCAACAAATTAGCCTACATAAAGAGAAAAAAATGTACTCCCTCCGATCCATATTACTTGTCGATCGAACGGATGTACTAGATACATCCGTTCGAGCAACAAGTAATATGGATCGGAGGGAGTAGGAGAAAACGTTGGAAGCATGTTGAGGGCTGCCTCCTAGTCTCGCTTCTGCCCACTGCCTCATCACCATCTGGGAGTTTCCTACCGTATTTGTCAATCTATCCTAGCTGGATGCGGGGGCAAACAACGCCATTGCACCACGCCATCTAGAGGTTGGGACTGCTACCTATAGGACATGTGTCACTGACTGCAGTGGCGCTGTCAGAACTGCAGCCTTGTGTAGTCATTTTCAGATTGTGTAGTCAAGTATATAAATTTGAACAAAAAATCAACATTTTTGCATGCATATGCTAGTTTCATCGAAAAGCTGGGTAGTCAACATGAAGCGCTAGTCGATCTGCACATGTTCCACCTGCCTGATTGACATGAAACTGTCAACTGCATAGCTCCATGGATGTCGCAGATGCGTCAGACGTTGGCTACCAAAGCCGACACCATGCTGACATGAGTCCACACACACTACCACGGGGAAATACGATCGAAGTAGTGTGGATGCCGGCACAAAAACGTCAGCTGATGTCGCTGCTACAGGAATGGAAGACAATGGAGTAGGTGAGCTACCGTTTGTTGCTACGGTGCGCTAGTCAGAATCCCATCGAGGGACACTTCCCTCTTCATCTCCGCCTTGCCTGGCCCTACGATGCTATGACCTTCCACTCCCCTCATCAGAGGCAAGCCCGCCGCCACCCACCATGGAGCTTATGCTAAGTAGCGCATCGACACTGGTGAGAGGAGGAGATACAAAGAAGGAGCCTCTAGCGCTGGCAACCTGGAGGTGTTGACAACGCAAGGTCCTTTTTTTATGGGTATTGGTGCAAAATATAATTTACATCTGTGCCTCTAACTCGAACCCACTACTCGGATTTGCCCCTAATTTTAAAGCATGCTCAAATTTGCCCCTCCGCCGTTAAGTCACTACTCAGAAATGCCCTTTAGTACAATACTGTAGCACTTTCCGACCAATACTGTAGCACTTTCCGTCTGCTACAGTACACATGGGCCTTTGACGGTCAAAGGCCTTTGACTGGACGGAAGGGCATTTCTGAGTAGTGACTTAACGGCAGGGGGACAAATTTGAGCATGCTTTGAAATTAGAGGCAAATCTGAGTAGGTGGTTTGAGTTAGGGGCAGAATTGCAAATGACCCAAATATATAATTAGACACAAAGTTATGGTGAGCGTGGCTAGTGGTATGCCTTGAAAAATAGCCATGATGCCGTTAGTGCACTTGACGACACCAATCTTCACTATGGTCAACTGCCCATGCACTTGCAAAATACCACACAGTACAGGTCACCAATTTTTTCAGTGGCAGCAGTCACCCGTTTGATGTAATTTATACACACTAACATTGAGAATTGTGTTGATGAGAGATCGACGCGGGAGGTAGAGGTCTCTGCTGTGGCCAATGTTTTGGATTTCATTTATTATTTTTATGACTAATTTCATGAATTTCAACCCCTCAACTTCACTAAGGCATCATATGTTCTTTACCACTAGTATGTAGGTGTAGATGGTAGTTGAAATACTATAGATTTCCATGTCTTTTTATACAACTATATATAGTTAGAACGACCAAAACCAAAATGGTTTTCTTTCAAACCCCACTAAAACCTTGGCTATGACAATGTGGATGGCGCAAGCGTACCACTGTGGGAGAAATGATGGTACAACAACAATTTTAAACGGACGAGAGAGACAAGGTTTTGTGTAGTAAGTAGCTTGCTGCTTTTTCTACTTTATTCTTTGTTATTTGTACTGTCATTACAGAAGGAAATTTCATGCCTAAGCTGATGCTACCGGTCGTGCCATCCCACGACGCTTGATGTGAGCTAGATGTGCGCACTTGCCGTGATGTGAGCTAGGTCGTGCCATCCCGTGAGCAGATCAATGTTAGCACTAATCTAGACTTGCAATTGTTTTTCGAGTCTTTGTTTTAGACCCTGTTCGGAAGCTCTCCAGCTCCGCGCTCCACCGGCTCCGCATGAGGAGCTAGGCCGAACGCCTCGGCTCCGCGAAGCAAGCTTCTCGGAGCGGAGCCCCATGTAATGCAAATCGGTGGAGCGAGCAAAGTCCAGCTTCGCGAAGCCCAAATCGTGGAGTTGAGCGAAGTCTAGTTGCGTACCGGTTCGATTCATTTATCCCGAGCTGCTGTACAAACCAGCCACCAGCGCCAGCCCATGCAGCATGAAGAGAAGCAGCCACAGCCTTCCGAACGCACGCAGCTCCTCGCGGAAGCTGGAAGCTGGAGAGCTGCCGAACGGAGCCTTAGTATAAGACTGCACTGCTCATAGGCTGTTGGTCACGTTGAGGTTGTGCTTGCATGAGACCATGGGTTAATTAGGGCATGTACAATGGTTGATAAGATAGTCTTATCTTAAGTCTTGCATGTAATTTAGAGATGACAAGAAAAATCTAGAACGGGTCATCTCTTAGCCATATCTTCAGTAGTTACCTATTCCTAAAAATGTGGTGAGACATATTGTGCTAAGAGATCATCTCTTGTCCTATCCTAAATAAAAAAAAACAAGCCTTTTTTAAGAGTTCCCTCTCCTCCACCTCATCATTTTTCCTACGTGGCACTTCTAAGATAGGAGCATTGTACATGCCCTTAGTGCATGCGTAAGAAGAGGCCAGGAAGAAGAAGGAGCTGCTCCCACAATCGAGGCTGCGCCTATTCAGTATTCACCTAGCTAACGAAATCAGCGCGAAAAAAGTCATGTACAGAAACCGTTTATTGTGCTAACTGAAAAACGCTGACAAAAGAAAATAACAGCAGCAGGAGTTGAGTCTCGGAGTTTTTCTTTTCTTTTTTGTATAGGAAGGATAGGAAGGAGAGAAGCGAAGTGTCACCTTGGGTTGGATAAAAAAGGACAACCTTGTCCTGCTCGTCGGCAATAACGCCGTGATCCAGAATCTTGTTGCGGGACTCGCTGCACTTTGGGCAGGGCTCGGAGCCGACCCTCTTACAGGCTTGGCAGACCAAGGCGGCGTACGGCCTTGGGGTGCCGTCGAGGAGAGGCCGCAGCCCGCCGGCCCGGTGCAGCTGCCTAGCATCTTTAGGGCCGCCCACGAGGAGCTGCGGGAGGGAGAAGACGAAGGCCCGAGCCGCAAGCAACCACTTGAGCTCGCCGTGGTGCGCTTTGTTGCTCCTGGACACATGGCGCTCGTCCATGGCCAGGCCGTAACCCCGCAGCAGGGCGTGCAAGGAGTAGAGGTCGGCGGACGCGGACGCCGTGTAGAGAACCTCTTCCGGCTTCAGCTCCTCCTTGCCGTGCGGCCGGGACGAGGAGCTGCCTCCAGGGTCGTACTCGTACATGTCTGGCGGCCTCAAGAGAGAGTGTGGCTAGTAGCGTTCTGGCGAGGGGAGGGCGGAAGCAGATCGGGATGGGGAGAAGTGGTCTGGTGCCTCTTGTGGTTCACCTCCTTACATTATCACATGCTCCTGTGCCTCTACTGTCATGCCTGCCTCTTGTTAATTCCTCGGACGCTCACACTGCTTTGTCTTGTTAATTACCTTGGCCTCTGCTGCTCACACTACATAGTTTCAAACACTTGGAATTGGACTCTTTTTTCTTTCTTTTTTTGAGATAGCTTACCAGTCTTGCTCATCCGATTCTTATCTGCTCTTGATTTGAAAAGGCTGTACTTCGTCTCAAGTATTATATTGAAACTTAAAATACGTGCACGTCCTTTGATTAGCATTCTTCTCATCACTTGTTTGATGCCATGTCTTCTGTTTTATTTTTCTCAAATAATTTGAACATGTGTATGCTCCATGTCTTGACTACCTCTTGGTACTGTATTATTACAAATAAAAGGTGTATTGAGGACACGTAAACTTCTCAAAGCCCAGGCAAACCACAAATTAAGGTGTCTAGAATATTAATTTTTCAGACAACACAATTATAAAAGATCTAAGGCATCACGTCGCCGGTCCCCTGGGTTGCTTCCAGGGCCAGAGAGGCGGTTGATCCACCCACGTCCGTTTGCCCAGTTGTACTAGCTAATTTGACTTTGACGAGCAGCTCACTAGAAAATACTTGTCATCAAAATGAACAAAAAGAAATGTAGTATATATCTAGAACTAAAATACATCTAGATACATCCCTTTTTATCCATTTTGATGACAAGTATTTCCGGACGGAGGGACTACTAGGATATTGTAATGCTAAACTTGTGAGAAATAATAGAAGCCAATTAAGTTGATTAGAACCGAAATAACCAAATATAGAAGAGGAGAGGAGGAAGCAGCCAATGCAAATTAATAGGAGTAGTAAGCAAGTGCATCACGCTTCATTACCCACCTACTTCACCACCCACTTCTCAAGGATGTTAGTGCTGTCTAGAAAAAGAAAGACCTTGCGACGTCTTGGATGTTTCCTTGCTGCTTCTTTCCACTTATGTTTTGTGTCACCACCCACCTACTTCACCACCCACTTCTTTCCACTTATGTTTTGCTGCTCCTTGAGATGTTTAAAGTACTTGATCTTCGATGTGCCGGAAAGCCATCTAGATTCTTTTACAAAGCAGCCGGAGCTCCGTCTTAGATGCCCAGCTTAGTTAATTATCACTTCCACCGTGATGCATAGGTGTTGCAGGATTCTGAATGCACCTTTTCCGATGATATGCTTGTCCAGTTGAGTTGCAGTCAGCTTCAGCTGCTTCAGGCTGCACATTCCGCTCAGGGCAGCAATAATGTCAACCTTCAATGACAAAGGGAAGCAGGCTGAATATGTTGTCTCCTTGTAGCTTGAGTGAGCTGACATAGTAGGATTTGCTAGTTTTAGCGACAAATTCATCAAGGTTTGAGACCGTTCACCACTGAGATTTAGTGAGAGTGCAAGTGATGTTGTGAAATTGGTGCATCTCTCGATGAACCCCTTGATGGCCATCATGTAACAGCCCAAGACCGACGCTCCAGATGCCTCTAGTTATTTTTGTTGTCGCCGTGGATTTTATTTTGCTGGTTGCCTTTCATCGTGTCATCATTTGCATTGCATCGGCACTTCACTGCTGTCATGTTTTCATAAAACATGCATTCGTTCGTCGTTGTCGTTTCTCCCTTTACCTTCCCCACCTTCTCTCGGACCGCCTTGCCTTCGTTGACCGTTCTGAGACCAACTGGGTTTTCGATTACCTCTTGTCAAACCACATAACCTCTCTCCATATCCAGCCCTTGTGCGCGTCCGAAAGCTGTCCCGAACCCGAACCGGGCTGTCATTACCGATGGGTCCGGATCATCCCCAAACATCCCTAAAACATCATCGGTTTCTCTTTTGGTCTACCTAATCTATTTACCTTGACCGTCCGATTTTGATCGGAGGATCCAAACTCCCTCCTTTTCCTTATTTATAGACCCCCTAGTCCATTTATAGACCCAAACCCTAAATCCCAGCGCATTTGTTCCCCTAGCCACCGCCACCTACAACCTCCTCCCTCGTCGGATCAGCCATCGCCACCCTCAAACTCCGAGCTCCATTTTAGATCATCTTTATATCCATGTTGATCTTCTCGAAGAGAGCCATTCCATGGTGAATTTCAATAATAAGTTTGAATTAATCTTAACATAGCTTCAAGCTACTCTTTATGATCGTGCCACTTTTGAGCGTCAACATTATGCTCAATCATTGATCCATTCATGAAATGCACTCAAACATTAGCTACATCAGTGCACAAGTATGACAATAGTTTTTCCTAGTTGGTGCTTTGTAAGAGAAGATGGAGACTCAAAATAAAAAATGCATAAAAGTAAATAGGCAGGCCCTTCGCAGATGGAAGCAGAGATTTGCAGATGTGCTAGAGCTCAAGGTTTAAATTGAGAGATAAAATTAGTTAGAGAGGCATGCTTTTCCTGTCAACGGAAACGACCGAGAATTCCCAATATATTTCATGCTAGATAAATTATAGGCGGTTCCCTAACAGAAAATAAAGTTTATTTCTTTTTCACCATTCTTTTCACAGTCCTTGGCTAGCCATATCCACGGGTGACTTCCATACCAATATTTTCCAAGAAATTTATTACTAGCATCATATTAAAAAATCATTTTGGGGTTGGGCATCTCTATTACCTGCCACACTCTCGTGCAATGACAAGTGAATAAATACTCATCGTGAGAATAAAATACCTAGTGTGGAAAATATTGGCCACCCCTGCCGCTTCATGAGCGGCACCGGCACACAAAACGGAAAATTATTTTGAGAACATAGAGTTGGCACATGCAAATTTACTTAGAAAGACATGGAAATACCGCATGTAGGTAGGTATGATGGACTCATTGGGCACAACTTTGGTTAAAGGAGTTGGATGCACAAGCAACATTCCCTCTTAGTACAAATGAAGGCTAGCAAATAGATTGTAAATCGACCAACCAAAAAACAAAAACGGTCGTAAATATGCATTAAACATAACTAGCACTGAATAATGCATCATTAGTAGGATATACCATCGTTGCATAACTATTCACTTTACATGATTGCAAGGGAATCACAAACCTAAACACCAATATTTTTACTAAACCACAATTACTCACATATATGACTCACATATTATCATCTCCATATCGCAAAACTATTGCAAGGAATCAAACTTATCATATCCAAGATCTTTTCATGAGAGTGTTTATTATATCTCTCTTGGATATTCATCACTTTGGGACCAAATTCATATCAATGAATACCAACAAATCTCCTGTTGGGCTTAAGAAAAACTCTTCAAAAAAGTGCCCGAAGAAACATCCAAAACATTTTGACTTTCTAGGAGTTATTAATTTGAAACAACCTAAATATTTGTGCACAGCAACAGAAGTTGAATGCTCGTGCATTTTCTGAGAAGTTCTTCGTAATGACATCGGTTGCTTAAGCCGCTTTTCTCATCATAGTCACTAATTTTGTGCAAATATTATTCTTCTCAAAATAAGTATATATCGACTCAGCTAATCACAAGATTTTGATGCATCCCTCTAGCTACTATATATAATGTATTTTTTTCCTGGGGTAAAAACGTATCATAGTTGTGTTAATTAATTTCTAGACAACTTAAGAGGTAGCCTCTGACTCAACGGTGAAGGGACATTAAGCAACTCATATATTGATATTTTGTTGTAACTAAGTGTATATTAAGTTTTGATAATTTATTGGGACCGCTCTTTAAGTCTGTATAGCATCGGTAAGCCATCGGTGGTGGCTGGCTGGTTGCTGTTGAGCTCGCCAGTCACACCGGGCACGGCACCTAAGTGCGAAAAAACTCATTTTTCCTCTCCTCGTTCTTTTGCCTTTCTGCTCCGCGTTATTTCTCTACCTCCTCCACAACTCCTCCTTCTGACTGGATCGGGTGGAGCATCGATTGGATCCAACGGTAACACCATCCGTTTCGAATCAAATGGGAAGCCGACCCGCATCACGTGTCTCACAATGCACCGCCCCTGCAGCTTTGCAAACAGGGAGATAAGTTTAACAATTGGCAGAGCAGGTTGCCAGGCACGACAAGATGGTGTGTTTCCTGATGCTTGCTCTAAGGCCGTCAGTATCGATGCAAATGCATGCTGGGGCTAGCCATTAGGGAAGGGCAACCACTATCTTGTGAACTCTGCACACTTGCTGAGCATGAGTCCCGCGCATGGATTTCATATTTTTCTCCCCTCCCAAGGTTGCATCTGAGGCTTGGCATGCCACGCCAAGATCGAGGCGTGCTGGAACTACCCGGTACAAACTGCTGACACCCAAAAGGCCCACAAAGTAGCCACTGTGATCTTTTGCTGGCTACTATATCGGAACACATTTTATTTCTACATTCGAGTTTTGGCTTGTGACTGGATTGCAGTGCTTAGTTGTAGGCTAGATATATCATAGTTCGGGGAAATTATTTTTCGCAACTTAAGAGGTAACTTCCGTGTATCAAGGGACAACGACCAACTCAGATATTTATATAATTTTGTAACTGGAGTACAATAACTTTTCATAATTTTCACCATGATTTGTTGATCGACAATCACTCGACCAATCCTCTTGATCTGATGGCACGTGATTTTCATCTTGTAAAAATGTAACTATTTTGGTAGATGTGTCAAAGGCTTGTGAGTTCATTAGTCTATTGAACGATAGCATCACCTGTTTCGAGTCAATGCAAATGTAAAGTTGATCCTTACTGCGTGCTAGACTGCCAAGTTGAAGCAAACTACTAATGCATGGCCTGCGATTGGATCGGTGAGGCTATTAACCCAGAGACAAGGCGTCAAAAGTCAAGAGTTGATTAGTGCATCTAATGTAACATTTTCTTTTTCAAATTGGCAGGAAAGCAGTGCCCATCGACAGCAAGCCAAACTGCTATGTTAAACTAATACAGGTACTGCTTGGATCAATGGTGGAGAAACGGGAGATAAGTTAAAAAACATATGATATTGTGTGGCAGCTTTGGATCGAGATTGAGGATGCTTGCAGTTCTTTAGTACTCTAGTAGATTAGTTACCTCTAAGCCTCCTTCGACTATTTATAATTTCCTCACCTCCCAAGGTTGCATCTGAGCTTTGGCTAATTGGCTGGCTAGTGGCGGTTTACTCCTGCATCAAGGAGAAGGAAAAGCATTATGATGTTTACTTCTTGCAGTCTGGTGCGAGTCTACCGCCGACACCAGCAGCTCATGGATAATATGAAGGCTTTGACAAAGGTGAAAATTGTAAAAGTGGCGTGAAGCGTATGCCTTAGCAGGGACGCGCTGCGTGTTTATATAGGCACATAGATTACAGGGTTTGGTGGTTAGGTAGTTGCTAAATTGATCTCCAAGTAATGATCTATACAAAAGATATACGAGATTATCTATAACCACTCTAACAACCGGATTACAAGACGCAACGCAACCCTTATCTCGTATGTACGGCTTATACACATACTGTACATACGTTTACAATATACACTTTAACACGCCTCCTCAATCACAACTTCACCAAGTTGAGATTGTTCTTGAACTCTTCCAACTTGCTCCATGACAGGGCCTTGGTAAACCCATCTGCAACTTGATCATTTGTAGAGATGAATCGTATGTCTAGTAGCTTCTTGGCTACTCTTTCACGAACAAAGTGATAATCAACCTCAATGTGTTTTGTCCTTGCATGGAACACTGGATTTGCTGATAGATAAGTAGCACCAATGTTATCACACCATAAGTGTGCAACAGAGGAGTGTTTTACGCCAAGTTCATTGAGCAATGCTCGAACCCATAGTAACTCAGCTGTTGCATCAGCCAAAGCTTTATATTCAGCTTCAGTGCTAGATCTTGACACAGTTGCTTGCTTCCTTGCACTCCACGATATAAGGTTTGGTCCAAAGAAAACTGCAAAGCCTCCTGTAGACCTTCTGTCATCAGGACAGCCTGCCCAATCTGCATCAGAGAAGGCACTTACCAGAGTTGAGGTTGATTTTGTGAATTTTAACCCTGTACTCATAGTACCTCTGAGATATCTCAGAATCCTTTTCACTGCAGTCTAATGTTGAAGAGTAGGAGCATGCAAAAACTGGCATACTTTATTGACAGGAAAACATATGTCAGGTCTTGTAAGTGTTAAGTATTGCAGAGCACCTACAACACTTCTATAATTTGTAGCTCCTTCGGCTCCCAAAAGCTCACCCTCTTCTTTTGACAATTTTTCAGTAGTTGAAAGAGGCATATTTGAAATTTTACAATTCATCATACATGATCTCTTCAGTATATCTGACACATACTTTTCTTGACTTAGAAGTATACCATCTGTTACCTTCTTTACTTCTATGCCCAAGAAGTAATGCAGGTCACCAAGATCTTTTAGAGCAAAATCCTTCTTAAGATCTTCTAATAGTGCATTAGTTGCTTCCTGTGATGAGCTAGCCACAATTATGTCATCAACATATACCAACATAAAAATGATCACTTTGCCTCTTTTATAGAAGAAGAGAGATGTATCTGCCTTTGAGGGTCGAAAACCAAAGCCTTTGAAGCTTTACACTCAACCTAGAGTACTATGCTCTAGGCGCCTGTTTTAAGCCATATAATGCTTTATCAAGTTTGCAAACATAATATTGCTTGCCTTTTCCCTCATACCCAGGTGGTTGTTTCATGTAAACTTCCTCCTCTAGAACGCCATGAAGGAACGCATTCTGCACATCCAATTGACGAAGACTCCAATAGTTTGATACTGCAACAGAGAGAACAAGTCTGACAGTAGCTGCTTTAACAATGGGGCTAAAAGTATCCTCATAGTCTATTCCATATCTTTGTTTGAAACCTTTTGCCACTAGTCTAGCCTTGTACCTGTCTATCTCTCCATTAGCTTTCCGTTTAATTCTATAAACCCATTTACAATCAATGATATTTCTCCCCCTTGATGGAGGGACTACAAGTCCTATTGTGAACAAGAGCATTATATTCCTCATCCATAGCATTTTTCCAATTTTTACTTTCAAAAGCCTCACTTAAATTGTTGGGTTCACCCGTGACAGCAAGCCCTCCAAAACGCTTGTCATACCTGACTGTACCATTAGTATGAATTTTTGGTTTGGCAACTCCATGTTGTGACCGTGTTCTCAGCGCTGGCACAGAAACTGCAGCAGAATCACGTGGCGCAGAGGATCCGGCGGAGTCCGAGGCAGCAGCGCGTGATCCAACAACACCCGATCCAAGGCGGATGCTGTCGGAGGCTGGCGGCAGCGCACGCGCGCCCGTTCCCGCGTCTGCATCGGGCTGGGCCACTTGGCGAGGCCCACTTGGTTGGTTGGCGGAGTCGAGGGACCGCCCGGTCGGGCGCGTCGACGCAGATGGCGAGGCAGATGGCCCACCACTAGTATGGGGCCCACCATGAGACATTGTTGTTGCGCCCGCTGGCCCGCCTGGCCTCGAGGCGGATACGCCGCCACTGCCTGGCGCGACAGGCGAGGGCAGATCGCCTTCGGGATCGCTGCCATCAGAATCTGGTGCAGCACCTGGATCCTCCTCGTGTTCTGTGTTTGTCTCTTGTTGCTGCATAAAATCATGACGCAAAATAGGATTTCCACCAAAATTTATAGCAGGATTTTCATGAAAATTACCCGAAGGATCATTAGCTAGATGTTCGTCCCCCTGATCAACTGAAGTAGGCAAGCTGTTTTCGGAAAGAAGAAGAACTTCAGATCGAATTAGAGCACCGACGTTCGGATTTAGGGCAGCAAATGGAAAGACTGTCGCGTCAAACACAACGTCTCGTGAGATGTAGACACGTCCAGCAGCGATGTCTAAGCACTTAAAACCCTTGTGAAGATTGCTATAGCCAAGAAATACACATTGCTTTGATCGAAATTCTAGCTTGTGAGAATTAAAGGGACGGAGATTAGGCCAACAGGCACAACCAAAGGTGTGAAGAGCATGGTAGTTTGGTTTCTCATGAAAGAGTTTTTTCAAGGGTGTTTCAAGGTTTATTACTTTGCTAGGGGTACGGTTTATCAAGTATGTGGCAGCGATGAATGCTTCATCCCAGAACTTCAAGGGCATGGATGCATGTGCTAGGAGAGAGAGACCAACTTCGACGATATGACGATGTTTTCGCTTGGCAGAGCCGTTTTGCTGATGAGCGTGAGGGAAAGAAACATGGTGTGTGATGCCAATTTGACGAAAGAAGGAATTTCGGCGCTCATACTTGCTACGTCTTGAGCTAGCGTTGGTTTTCCCCGAAGAGGAGAGGGTGATGCAGCAAAGTGTAGCGTAAGTATTTCCCTTAGTTTTTGAGAACCAAGGTATCAATCCAGTAGGAGGCTCCTCAAAAGTCACACGCACCAACACAAACAAACTGAGAACTCGCAACCAACGCAATAAAGGGGTTATCAATCCCTTCACGTCCACTTGCGAAAGTGAGATCTGATAGAGATAGTATGATAAGATAAATATGTTTTTGGTATTTTATGATATAGATACAAGAAAGTAAAGATGCAAATAAAAGTAGATTGAAAGCAAATATGATAAGAGATAGACCCGGGGACCATAGGTTTCACTAGAGGCTTCTCTCGAGAGCATAGGTATTACTGTAGGTGAACAAATTACTGTCAAGCAATTGATAGAAAAGCGAATAATTATGATGTTATCTAGGCATGATCATGTATATAGGCATCACATCCAAAACAAGTAGACGGACTCCTGCCTGCATCTACTACTATTACTCCACACATCGACCGCTGTCCAGCATGCATCTAGAGTATTAAGTTCATAAGAACGGAGTAACGCATTAAGCAAGATGATATGATGTAGAGGGATAAACTCATGCAATATGATATAAACCCCATCTTGTTATCCTCGATGGCAACAATACAATACGTGTCTTGCAACCCTTTCTGTCACTGGGTAAGAACACCGCAAGATTGAACCCAAAGCTAAGCACTTCTCCCATTGCAAGAAAGATCAATCTAGTAGGCCAAACCAAACCGATAATTCGAAGAGACTTGCAAAGATAACTCAATCATACATAAAAGAATTCAGAGAAGATTCAATTAATATCCATAGATAAATCTGATCATAAACTCACAATTCATCGGATCTTGACAAACACACCGCAAAAAGAGATTACATCGAATAGATCTCCACAAGAGAGGGGGAGATCATTGTATTGAGATCCAAAAAGAGAGAAGAAGCCATCTAGCTAATAACTATGGACCCGTAGGTCTGAGCACTAGTAGAAAACATGGCATTTGTCCCGGTTCGTAAGGGTCTTTAGTCCCGGTTCATGAACCGGGACTAAAGGGTCGTTACTAATGCCTCCCCCCTTTAGTCCCGGTTGGTAACACCAACCGAGACTAAAGGAAATTTTATGATTTTTTTCTGAATTTTTTTTGAATTTTTTTTTCAAAATTTTGAATTATTTTAACCTCTAATATCTAATCACCACCCCTCATCACTGCTCAATTTATCCTCTAATCTCTAATCACCCCTCATCATTCCAAATCATCTAACTTCCCGAACGGTCATCCATCCTCCCACTCCCCCAGCCTGAGCACGCTTAACTTCCAGGTTCTATTCTCCCTCGTTTCCAAGTCTACACTTGTTGTTTTCCTGACAATAGTAAGATGTCAATCCTATTAACCCTCGGGAATTTTGCTTGAGCATGAAGTGATACATTTCACTGTTTGAGTTTGAAACTTTTGTTTTAAAAAACAATAATTATTTAGTAACACTAATATTTCTTGAATAATTAGTTTGACCATTGTTTGACCATTGTTTGACCACAGTTTGACCAGATTTGACCAAAATTCAAAATAACTGAAATACTTATTTAGTAACACTAATATTCTAGAATAATTAGTTTGACCAAAGTTTGACCACAGTTTGAAATTTTTTCGATTTTTTCCACTCTAGATCTTAAAAGCCCCGTAACTTTTTTCTGTTAGGTTTTTGAGGATTTTGAAAATTTGGATGTATCTTTTTGAGTAGATGATTTTTCATATAAAAAACTTTTTCATCCGAGTTAGTATGCAAAAGTTATGCCCATTTTACTAAATTCTAGAGAGATTTTGCAAATAAAGTCGAAATTCACATTTGCAAATTTTCCCAACAACTAGACCACATATCACATGGGAAACTTATTATTTTTATTTTTTTGACATTTTCATCATTTTCTTTTTTTTTTAAAACTGAAAAGGCGATCAGGGGGTGGAGTTTGAAAATGGGACCTTTAGTATCGGTTCGTGCCATGAACCGATACTAATGCCTCAAACCCCATTAGTACCGGTTGGTGGCTCGAACCGGGACTAAAGGTCTAACCTTTAGTACCGTTTGGTGCCACGAACCGGTACTAATGGGCATCGCACCCTTTAGTCCCTGTCCGTGGCACCAACCGGGACTAAAAGGTCCAGACGAACCGGGACAAATGGCCCACATGGCCCCTGGGCGCACGAATCGGGACAAATGGCCTCATTAGTCCCGGTTCTAGACTGAACCGGGACTAATGGGCTAACATCTAACATCCAAACAGACATGGCACCAAAGTCTAACATCTAAAGCCCGGTATCCCATCCAAGCCACTACCTGGATTAGGTCCCACACCGGTCTGGCACACTCCCAGTGAGCACCACACGCTGCAAGGGCCGTCACCTCCATCATCCCTCGGTCCATCCTCAGAGCAGAACTGAAGCACCGACCTTGCCAGGCCTCTCTACCATCAACGCCATCATGACGCCAGACAGCTTCCTCCTACTGAGCAAGTCCATCTCCGCGCATCAGATGCCGAGTCTCCACAGCGCCACGCCGCCGAGATCCGCCACCATCAATGTGTAAGATGAAGCACCGCTCCACCAAAGTCACCGTCCTCCGGTCCCTTGAGCCCGTGTGCACCTCTAAGACTGACGCCCCCAAGGGGGAAACGACACCAGAGAGACGTCGTCATCCGATCTACCGATCTAGGGTTTCCCCCGAAGGTAGCAGAGAGTGGCCTTGAACTTCTCCACGGCGATGCCTTCAGGAAGGTAATGACGCAGACATTGTCGCCATCGGCCTTGGATAGCCAATAGCAGGTTTTCACCCAGATCTGATCGAAGATCTCCATCTCTCGTGCACGGGTTGTCGCCATCCTTGCCGGGATCTGGATGACCCCGCTGCCAGATCTCAGCAAGGAGAAGTCCCCCCACCTAGACCCGCCGGCCTAGCAGAGGAGGCCAAGAATGTGCCCGCAGGACCAGATCCGTGATGGATCTATGCCCACGCGGCCGCCCCGGAGCCAACCCCGCGCGTAGCCGCCACCGCCTACCAAGGCCCGCCGCCGCGCGCCCCGTGCCCCGCCACCGTTCGCCGAGGCCTGCCACCTCGCGCCCGGCCGCGAGCGCCGCAGGACACTGCCACCTGCCGCCTAGATCCGCGGCCTGCAGAGGAAGGGGATCCGGGAGAGGGAGTCCCCCGCCGCCGTTGGCTGCCACGCGTGTTTCACACGGCGGCGGCGCGAGGAGGGGAGGAGGAGAGGGCGGCAGCGGCACCTAGGGTTGGAGAGCCCCCGAGTCGCCCAGGGCGGGGGCGACATGAGGGGATCTTAAAATGGGAGAGATTTTCAGTTCGGCCTCTGCCCTAGTTGTGCTAGTTACAACTTTCTTGTGGAGGTCAATCAATATGGCTCATGAAATAGAACACCTGGTTAGCACCTCGATCTCCTCTCCTTGCTAACCTATCTGTGACATGGGATCTGTTATTTTTATAGTTGTTTCTTCAAAACATGATCTTGTTAGCACAGTGGTAATCAACCACAAGGCAACATCCAGCATTACAAATTAAGTGCACCTGCTCTGTTCATTTCTTAATATTTTCTTTCTTTCTAAGCTAGACATACATGTACAACCCACTCTTTTGCAACCCACAAGATACCAAGCGAGTGCATATATTTTCTAGAAGAAAAGTTTACTTAGTGCACTTTCAGATCACTTCCATTCTACTCCCTCTGTTCCTAAATATTTGTCTTTTTAGAGATTTCAAATGGACTACCACATACGGATGTATATAGACATGTTTGAGAGTGTAGATTCACTCATTTTACACCGTATGTAGACACTTGTTGAAATCTCTAGAAAAGACAAATATTTAGGAATGGAGGAAGTACAACAGTATATTTTAACTTTTAGACTAGGGGCATCACTTGTCTGACCTTATAAATAACATTCCTAATAGGTGGCCTCGTTCCGCATTTAGTTGACGGAGGAGTACCTATCCTACAGTACCCTGATGATATATCATCTTCATGGAGCATGATTTGGCTAAAGCAAAAAACATGAAGTTTGTGATGTGCTTGTTTGAACAATTGTCGGGGTTAAAGATTAACTTCCATAAAAGTGAATTGTTCTGCTTTGGAAGACCTGGAAAAGAACAAGAAGCTTACAAGGAATTGTTCGGGTGTGAATTGGGGTCTTTACCCTTCACGTATTTGGGTATACCAATCCACCATCGCAAGCTTTCCAACAAAGAGTGGAAGTGCATTGAAGATCGATTTGAAAAACAACTAAGCTGCTGGAAGGGTAAGCTTATGTCATACGGAGGCCGACTAATTCTGATTAATTCGGTTCTCACAAGTATGCCTATGTTTCTCTTGTCCTTTTTTGAAGTACCAGCTGGAGTACGAAAAATGCTAGATTTCTATTGGTCGCGCTTCTTCTGACAGAGTGATGAATTAAAACGAAAATACAGACTCGCTAAATGGGATATCATTTGTAGGCCGAAAGATCATGGGGGTCTCGGCATTGAAAATTTAGAGGTGAAGAACATATGTCTTCTCAGCAAGTGGTTGTATAAGTTATCTGTAGAGACGGATGCCACATGGGCCCAGATTGTGCGTAATAAGTACCTTCAACTCAAAACCTTGTCCGAGGTGATGGTAAGACCGACTGATTCACCTTTTTGGAAAGGACTGATGAGAGTGAAATCAGTCTTTTTTAACAGGACAAAATTTGTAGTTCGAACTGGTACTTCCACAAGATTCTGGAACGATACATGGCTAGGGGAGACGCCCCTTGCACTCCAATATCCTTCTCTCTATAATATTGTTCAGCGAAGAGACGCTTATGTTGCAACAGTATTACAGTCCAATCCTCTTAATATTCAATTCAGGAGGATGTTAGCGGGAAACCATTGGGAAGCTTGGCTCCATCTTGTAAGAAGATTGATGGATGTCCATCTCTCTCAACAGCCCGATCAGTTGCGCTGGAAACTAACTAAGAATGGTGAGTTTTCGGTTAAATCCATGTATTTGGATATTATCAACGCTAGCACTATTCCTCATTCGAAACATGTTTGGAAAGTCAAAGTGCCTTTAAAAATCAATGTGTAATGTGGTTTGCCCACAAACAAGTCATTCTAACTAAGGGCAATTTGGCAAAACGCAACTGGACAGGATCTAAAAGATGTAGTTTTTGTGATAATGATGAATCCATCAAACACCTCTTTCTTGACTTCCCTTTGGCAAAAAATTTGTGGAGGTCGGTCCACATAGCTTTTAATATTAATCCTCCGAATACTATCAACACGTTATTTGGGACGTGGCTAGATGGGATTGATGCAGAAACAACGAGACATATCCGTGTAGGAGTATGTGCTTTATTATGGGCAGTTTGGAACTGCAGAAATGACTTGGTTTTTAACAGAACAACAAATATTCATTTCTTGCAGGTTATTTTCTGGGCCACTACACTGATCCGTATGTGGTCCTACTCACTCCGACGGAGGCCAGGGAGCATTTGGTTCCTGGATCTATCCCATGAGAGACGGTAGCATGGGCTATCTTCAACCGGCTTGGATGGCGGTCATGTAATAGGATATGTATTAGTTTCTTATCTTATGTTTTGCCTGCCGGTTGTGGCTATCCTGTTTTTGCATTCTTGCTCTTTGTGAGCCTTCTTTTCCTTTTTTAGACCTGAAGACTTATGTTGGACCTTTTGATTATCAATAATATGGCCGTATGCATCGTTCTGATGTAGAGGCCGGGGCAAACCCCCTTTTTGAAAAAAAGGGAAAAGAGAGTTACAAACCAGCTCTACTTACTTTAGAACTATTTATTTGGAACCCATGTATCACATGTACAGTGAAATTTCGAGTCAACTTCTGCACCGATCATTGTATGAAGAACCAATGTATGATGTCAACCCAGCAACAGTTTTGGATTGCATCTTGTACTCACTGTTTGGCAGAGCAAGTACGTGGAAAGTCTATCAGTGTTGACTATGGTTGGGATATTCATGCTTGCAACTACTAGATATGTGATGACATCCTTCAAGGGGACATAGCTTGTGATGTTGGCAGTGCATTGTATGGAGTGATACAGATGTGCTATAGTTCCTATGGAGAAGAAATATTGGTACGCTATCTGGATGGACACAGAGAACGATATGAAGGTTGGATTTCAATCTCATGCAACCAATTAGCGCACGATATCTTAGTTGTTCCTGTCAATGCATCATCATATTTTCTAACATTTGGGGGGGATGGTCTGCTGACACTACCAAATGATTTATTTCAACTTTCTAGCAACCTCTGTGTGCTAAAACTTTGCAAGTGCAGCTTCAATTTTGCATCCCCTCCTTTTCAATGTTGTCGCAACCTGAGATTCCTTTGGCTTGACCATTGCACAAACACTGGAGGGAAGCAGGCTGGAGGGTCATGTTTCGCAAATCTATCGGTGCTTGATGTACGCTTCACTTGTTTTCTCTTGTTGGAAGAGATGATAGAGCTGATGACCAATCTCAGGGAGGTAAATACCAAGGGTGTCTCATGGAGGATAGTAAGTCATGCATGGAGAAGTCTACAGAACCTTCAGAAGCTTCTCTTAACTGAATCCTTAGATGTGATCACGGTGGACACCTGCCTTTCTGTTGATATGATTAATCTGGAGCTCCTTGACTTGTCAGGTAACATTCATATGAAATCAATGCCGGCAATGTCATCAACATGGTGCTTGAAGATGCTTGTTCTTGATGGGTGTTCCAGCTTGGGGCATGTTAAGCTCGAAGGAGCCCCTCCACTGCTCGAGAGTTTTAGCTTCGATGGTTATGGTCCAGCAAAGAAGTGGACGCATCCCATGCAACTTCCAAAGGCGGAACAATGTCCCAAGTCTCGCACTGCTTTAGTTCAAGAAGCAATGGTGAGAAGGATCTCTCTGAAGGGTTTTGCTCAATTGCAACACATGTTCTTGTGTGCATTGCCCAATCTTGAGGAGTTGGACCTCTCTGGCACATCTATTAAAACAGTTGACCTCAATGCAATGGATGTTGGGCAACTCAAGAAGCTATTCCTGCCAGGCTGTGAACAACTCTGTAGCTTACTCTGGGACGGAAAAAACCCTCCATTGGAAGTTCTGCATGTAGACACTCGGGGGAAGACTGGGTCAGCGACCTACTGCAGAGAACAAAATTCCTCTGGCATTCAGGCAATTATGGTTTTTACAGATGGAAGGTTTGTTTGGTCCATAATAAAGTGTCTTTGTGCTATGCATGGCTCCAAGGTGCATCTCCATATCGCTTCTAAAATCGACAACCAAGTCAACATCACCAAAAGTATTGATCACGTTGGGCGTAGTCAAGAAGGTCCGGTTCCAACATGGCCCTTCTTGCCTTACAATGATATTGTCGTTAACAAAGATATTGGCATGTGCTCGACCTTGGTGTGGGATCACTGTCAACTTTATCCTTTGGGTGTGCACATTGAGATTGGTGAAGGAAGCCACCATTTAGAGAGTATGAATGACCCTGTAATGTTCTTGCATGGTTCCGCCATAGGGGATAAAGTGCAGTCGTTGTATGTGCATGACAATGTCTCAGTCACAACTATCATTCCAGAGTTATCACTACATTGGAACAGTCTAGAATGGTGTCATGTTGAGAGATGCCCTAAGATGCACAATGTCTTCTCTCGTTCGGTTGGATTTAATACCATTAACTCAATAAGGATATTTTCTGCATCTGATATCCTTATGGCCCATTGCATCTGGAGTAGACACATTGGACATCACTGTGGGCTACAACACATATACTTGCACAACTGTCCTAGGCTGGTGTTCGTGCTCCCCATTTCCTCCATCTTGCCAAACTTGGAGACAATTCAGATTGCATATTGTCGTAACATCCAACATATTTTCCGACTATATCAAAACCATCGCCGTATAGCATGTGGTGTCACATTCAAGAAGCTGAGGCACATCAAGCTATATCATCTCCACAAGCTAGAGTAAATATGCGAGGTTAGACTGTATGCGCCAGCGTTGGAGACGGTCAGCCTCAGGGGCTGCTGGGGCCTGAGACGGCTACCAGCCGTGTCGCGTGAAGGTCTCAAGCCGGTACTGGACTGCGAGAAGGACCGGTGGGATAGGCTCGAGTGGGACGGCTCCAAGGCCAACCATGAGTCGTCACTCTTCGAAACACGCCACTCGGCTCACTACAAGAAGATCCTCCCGAGGGTCTCCGTTTTTAGGTACGATTGGTTCAAAATGGTTTTAATTTTTTCTTTTATAAGTTTGTTCTATGCATGGGTACATTGATCAAGTGTCATTGATGCACAACGTGACTAATGTCTATTTTTTTATTTCATATTTCATTTCCTAGGTAATCTGGATGATGCAAAGGGAGGTGGACCGGCTTACATGGACCATGCATTAGTCCATTATTAGTGTTACAGTCAAGCCATGAGAACTCAATCTCCGAAGTGTGTTTCCCATTGCCTGTCGTGTGTCTGTTACAAGCTCCATCTGCGCATGGAGGAATAAAGCAGTGGTGTGCTTTCTTCACCAAGCTACATATACTTGATGATTGGATTGGATTGGATTGGATTGGATTGGTGTGTGAGCTTGGTTGGTTTGCTTCCTTGGTTGGTTTGTCCAGCTCCAGCTTGGTGTACGTGGTGTTCACGATCGATCAAGCTGGCTGTCTGTCTTAATCGTGTTGGTTTGTAATAAAAATATTATGTGTGTGATTTGATCGATGAACCATATATAAATGAGCTCGATCTGAACAAGAAATGCTATATTTTGTCTTAGTGCACAAATATAATTTTGTGGTGTTGCCACCATCAAGTAGTGCACCGAAGAGTTTGAGACATCTAGCTGCCGCCATTTCGATCGATATATGCATCTAGTGTGTATTCTCGTTGCTAACAAAAAGAAAGAGAGCATAGATAGCAGCCTCCATTAGCGTGAGAAGGGCTACAACCAAATATTCAGAGTTCAGAAAATAGAGCAAAAGCAGAGGCGGGCAAAGCAGAGTTCAGAAAATAGAGCAGAGCAGAGGAAGTTCAGGTAAAGGCCCTGGACTTGAAGGTTGCAAGTGTTGGGTATGTGGCTAGCTAAGGTATGCATGTAGAAGAGGATAGGTAGCAGCCCCCATTAGCGTGAGGAGGCAGGCGACATCTCCGTCTGTCCTGTGGTCGGAAGGAGGAAGATTGTCCGACTCCAACAAGAGTAGGCCTGACGCCTGAAACCTCAAGCTACAGGCAAATATTCAAAGCTGAGTAAACAGATCAAAAGTATCTATATATACATCAGAAAGCAGAGGAAGGAAAATTGTACTCCCTCCGTCCGGAAATACTTGTCATCAAAATGGATAAAAGAGGATGTATCCAGAGTTCCAGACGTATTTTAGTTCGAGATACATCACCTTTTATCCATTTTGATGACAAGTATTTTCGGACGGAGGGAGTAGTCTGTATCTATTTATGCATCAGTTCTGATTCTTCATCTTTGTCCACTGCCTTCCACAATTCACAAAGCACGCTCATAACTAGAGTCTGAGTCGAGGTCCTGACCAAGATGAAGTCGCTGGAGCTCAGTAGAGTTTGCAATCCAAGCCCTCGGCTCAAAACACAGACAAAATTAACAGGATCATCATCAATGGATCGATCGCCTGCAGATAAGTAGGCCAGGATTCCAGAAGGACAGTTCATGGTCGACATTCCGGTTGAGGATTCTTCCGATTCTGAATTCATAAATAAATTCAGAAACAAGCACATTCGGTTTCGCTTATCATACTTTCTGCCTGGGCATCCTCTGGGACTCTGAATTTTCTGCTAAAATATTCCTTCTGCGCCTTTTGTGTCGTACATTCAGAGAACCGTTAAGAGTCTGCTAATGATCTCTTTATTTTCACAGATTGGACAGCCTAGTGGGTCTGTTTGGAGCTGGATGTCAGCCAAGTTGTTCGAATGATCCATTTGGACTGAGAAGGATCTCTTATGGACTGGCAAGGGAGGATGAAACTGTACATTTTTAGAAAACAAAACATTCTCATAATATATTTTACACAGGACCAAATATTGGTTGAGAAGAAGAAGAACTTTGACCTCAGAAAGGCCTTGAGCTTGGTGGCAGACGTGCTGCTTGTAATTATAGACAGTAACGTTATAAATGAGGTCAGTGTGTATGCTTCGGATTCATCAGTGTGAGGTATACATGTTGATGAATACATGGTTTTTGACAACTCTGATCAATTTATTCTGAAGTAGTACAATTTGTAACACGGTGCTTACTGAAATGAGAAATGAACTAGTAACACCGGCCGGCCATAGACACAGGTGCACGGCTGAGAAATCAACTTGGAAGCTTGCATAAGTAATACTAGTAACTAGGACTTGGCGGCTAGTCTGAATCTGAAGTAGAGCAACGGGAGGAAAGCCACAGCATTTTCCTTACAGCAGGGTGTCAACCATGCATTTGCCGAGATATAGGATTTTCAAGGAAGGAAGGAAGGAAGCAAGCCTGAAGAAGAATAGCCGCCATATATGTATGCATATAGTTGAAGATGATTGCGATGAGCAAATAACCTTCAGTAATTAATTAATCTGCAAATAAAGACGACGGTGGGTACAAGCAAGTGTGTTAGTGGTAATAAAAAGAAGAAAGAAAGAAACAGATTGATTACGAGTGGACGGCTTACCTCGCTCGGTAGTGTGTACATTTGCCTTGTCAAGCAAGAAACCCAATCACGCTGCTGCTGCTTCTAGGATCTCCTCCTCCTCCTCCTCCTCCTCCTTGATCTCGCCCGTCCCACTGCTGCTTGAAACCTCCTGTGCACTATTCTTCTCCGGAAAAGACTCAGCGCCAGTCCGACTGCTGCTGCTGGAAACCTCCCGTGCCAAGCTCTCCTTTGCTGGGAAAATCTCATCCCGCCGGCCAGAGACACGAAAGTAGATCTTGTTGGGATGCTCCTGGGCTTCATTCCTCACCACGTCAATCATGGCGCTCATGCACGGGCTTCTGCTCTCTGCTGCTCCTCCATACCATTCCTCGTTGCATCTAAACTCGACACAGAAGAGGCTCCGGAGGTGCTTGATACCCAGAACCGGAGGGTAGTCTTCATTTGCAGGTGGAGGTGGGCCACTGTAGAACTGGAACTCAAATTCGAGAACTTCCAGCATCGGCATCGCTCCTTCCTGGAAGGTGATAACCCGTGGTATGCGGCAGTTGACAATCAGTTTCCCGAGCCTTGGGAACCCTTCACCGCTGACGGCTATGGGCTCTCTAGGGACGACTTCTAGCCTTAGCGTGAGTATGTACAGGTTGGGCATCTCCCGCAGAATCTTGAGATCCTGCTCCTCCTCCAGTTTGCCGATCCTGATATCCAAGGAGCCAAGGCCGTTGAAGTGATCCTTGATCCACTGGGGAACGTGCATGTGCTTTGTGCCAACAATT
>NC_041386.1:744245043-744263573 GCF_002162155.2 Triticum dicoccoides | reverse complement strand
ACGAAGCATTTCAATGGACAGGATCTCCTTGGCTAACACACAAGACACAAGATCACTATTCTTCCAAGCTTGGCGGACCCACTTGGGCACTCCCTCCAATTTCGGAAGCTGACTAGCTTCCCAGGGTAGTGCACGTGCACGGCCGACTATATCTTCTAAATCCAAAAACTCCAGCTTCTTCAGCCCCCCAATTTCCCTTGGTAGCTTTACCACCGCTGTAGAACTCAAGAGCAGTCGTTCCAGATTCTGCAGATTCCCGATCTCACGAGGCAGCTCTGTGAGCCTGCGGCTGCGCATCAGGTCAAGAGTCTCTAAGTTATGGAGGTTACCGATCTCACTTCAGCTTTGTGATCCGTGTACAACGCGCCTTCAGGGTTTTCAAATGCTGCAATTTCCCGATCTCCCGTGGTGGATTTGCCATCCTTTCGATACCGCTGAGGTCCAGAGTCTCTAAATGTTGTAGGTCCCAGATCTCCCTCGGCAGCTCCCTCAGCCCTTTGTTGTAGCTCACGTCCAGAGTCTTTAACTTCTTCAATCCCCCGATGATCTCCCTAGGCAGCTCTGTGATATCTGTTCCACTCATGCACAATATCTCTAAATGATGCAGGTCTCCCATCTCTCTGGGCAACTCCGTGATCCTCCGGTTAAAACTCACATATAGATTCTTCAACTTCTTAAGTCTCCCAATCTCACGGGGTAGCTCTCTAATCCGCGTACCGCTTACATCCAGAGTCTCGAGATAGTGCTGCCTCGCTATTTCTAGTGGTAGCTCACTAATTCCCAATCCATTTACAACGAATAGGTGCTTCACACGGAGCAGTCCACAGATATCCATCACATGATGATTCCCAAGACCCTTTTCAAACTGAAGATCCAACACTCGCACACGTTCCAATTTCTCAATGGGTAGTCTCTCAGCATCTTTAAAAACAACAAGAGATCGAATCTGAGGCCAATCCAATCCAGAGAAGGGATCCACCCCCTCCGGTGCACCATCATCACCTGGATGCTTGTCAATACATAACCGATGGATTCGATAGGGATATGCCCATGTGATGTCGGAACTGTAAGTAATGAAATTATCTTCATGTGATTTCCATCTAAGGAAATTTCGCATCATCGGATTCAATTGGTAGGCACTGTCACGATTATGCTGCATCAATAAACCTCTCTCACCAAGCTCTTCAAAATATTCTTCTGCTTCATCCACTTTATAAGTAAACCCTTCAGCGACCCATCGCATGACCAAATCATTCTTGCGAAAAGGGTGATTCTCTGGGTATACACTGCAGTATAACAAGCATGTCTTCAACATATGGTGAGGAAGATTGGTGTAGTCAAGCTGCAAACTCTGTACCAACGGTTGAAACCCTGGAGTGTTCTGAATTCCATTTTGCTTAACTTGCTTCTCAATCATATCTTGCACATCACTTGCCTTTACATGTACCCCTAGTTGTTCTTGTTGCTCTCGAAGGACCATTACCATTGCTGAAAACATGCAAAGTAGTGCTAACGGAACACCACCACACATGCTCACAATAGGATGGTCACAGTTAAAGCCTTGTCCAACTGTGTCAGGCTTCATCCAAGCAACGAAATTTCCCACAGTAGATCCGTAGAGCCATCTTTCCAATTCGGGAGCCCATAATAGGATTCATTCTGATGCAGAGCTTACTATTATCCTGGTAGAGAAGCAATATGAGTTTTTTGTTTTTGAAAAGAAAGATAAACCCCAGGCCTCTGCATCTTGACGATGCATATATGAGTTGTGATGACAATTCTACTGGCGAGATTATTTTGTGGGAAAGACTTGGTGATGATGTCCCATTCTTCACGATGCCATATGTCACATTATCTTTTGATTGACCAACAAATCATCTGGTACGTATTGTATAATTAAGTGGGGATTGTTTCATCAAGTCTGCATCGCCTTCTCGAGGGCTAAATAAACAGACTGCATCCATTATTGATTCTTGTAATGCATATGTATGCGGTACTGCTGAATCCGTCACTCATTCTTGTAATTTGTACAGTTAAACTTGTGTGAATATAATTTATATACAGAACGAGCACATGTCAAATCAAACACAATTTGGGATTTTCAGCAAAACCAAAACACTTGCGCTAACATTAGTTAGTTATAAAAGGACACTGAAACTGCATGTACCTGATCAGCACAGCAAGGTGAGATACCAGTCTTCACCATATTTGCCCATGAGGGTGTATCAATTTCAACAGCACCATGGATCTCAAATACACTTGTTATTATTGGAAGTGCTCGCCGCCTTATGGCCATTTGATCTGCCCCAAAGTGTTCCCTAGCAGGATTAAGGATAAGCATTTATACAGAGAAATGACTGGCTATTTGTTCAAGAAAGATGCTTCCGAAATCTACTGAATATCTCCCTCCGTTCCAAAATAGATGACTCAATTTTGTACTAAAGGTAGTACAAAGTTGAGTCATCTATTTTGGAACGGAGGGAGTAAGTAACAAAAACGTGCGCAGTGCTTCGTTAATTCATACCTTGTGAACTTCAGGCAATCTCCTTGGAGTCCGTTATGGATAACAGTGAATTAGCGAGGAGGAGATTGATCTATTTGAACTTACCTCCTCGCCAATTTGGGATATCTGTTATCCATTTGATCAAACAACAGCGACAGTACAGAATCCAATCTGTAACCACTCCAGAGTCCACGCGAGGAACATATTCTCTACGCACCCCGACCACTTATTCTTCCTGTGCTTCATGTCGCCTTTCGATTTCTCTGATGAGCTGCTGCTGGTGGCGAGCTTCTCCCGGCCATTCGCGTGGAGGGCTCGCGCCGCCGCGAGAAAAGGCCGGAGCCGGCTCTGGCGGCAAGATTGGAGGACCCGGTTAGGAGCCTACTGAGGTCGGCGGCGACATGGGCCTCGTCCTTGCAGGCGTGGCGGGAGCGTCGTGCGAGGCGCAGCGCGCGATCTCGCAGGAGAGCATGGCCGCGCAGCAGCCAATGGCGGCGGCGGCAGGGTGGGGAGTCGCCATGGGATTTCCGATGGGGGCCCAGTCGCCTACCGTGCGTGCCAATTCGTTATGGCCCAGCGGCGCCTAATCTTCTTTTTACATTTTTGTTTTCTTTATATTATTTTCTGGTAAAATACACAAATATCAAGTGTTTTAAAAATATAATATCTATATATTTCAAAAAGGATTCGCGGATATAAACATATTCATGTGAATTTGCAAATTTCTTGTATTTTAAAATGCTCATTATTTTAAAAACATTGTTCTCATATAACAAAAAAAGTTATCAAATCAAAAACAAATATTATTGTATTTAATAACAATGTTCTCGTATGCCCAAGAAATTTCCGTGAATATAAAAAATGTATGTGTTATTTCCAAACAATTCTCTTTCGTATTCAGAATGTAGTATAACATTATTTGTTAAAATGTTCATCGTATGTGTAGAAGTCAATGTGTGTTTTTAGAAATATGCATCGTGTATTTCAAAGAGGTTGATCATATAGTTAATAAATATTAAATGTGTATTTTATAAAAATCAACATGTATTTCTAAATGTTCACCATGTATATAAAAAGATTGATTCGTTACATATTTACAAGCATGTTCATCATGTATTGACAAATGATCTTCATGTAAGTAATAAATATTAATCATGTATTATTAAATGTTCATCATGAATTATAAAAATAACCAATGTGCAATGAAAATATTCGTCTTGTATTTTAAAAATATACATCACATATTAAAACATGCTCCCTCTGTTCCTAAATATTTGTATTTTTAGAGATTTCAAATGGGCTACCACATACGGATGTATATAGACAAATTTTAGAGTGTGGATTCCCTCATTTTGCTCCGTATGTAGTCACTTGTTGAAATCTCTAGAAAGACAAATATTTAGGAACGGATGGAGTAATCAACATGTATTTTAAAAGGTTCATCCTGTATATAATTTTTTTTGATTGTGTATTAAAAATTCATCATTTATTCAACAAATGTTCATGGTGTATTTAAAATTGTTCATCACATATGGAACATTATTCATTGCGTATTTACAAACATGTTCATCATGTATTTAATAAATATCAGCATGTATAATTAAATGTTCATCATCAATTAAAAAATGCTCAATGCGTAATGAAAATATGTTCATCTGGTATTTCCAAATAAACATCGTGTAGTTTAATTATTGTACGTGCATTTGAAAATAGTCCGTGTATTTGTAAAATGTCCAACATGTATTAATATGTTTATTATATATTTTCAACCATCATGTATTAAAAAAAGTATGTATTTTTCAAAATGGTTTATATTTCATAGGAAAGAAGCATGTAAAATGTTCATATAGTTTTTATAATAAAATTGTGCTATTTTAAGAACTTCTCACTATTAAATAAATGTTCGCGCACTATAGTTTTAAAAATACCACATATCTAAAGAATGTTTCATATAACTCTTGAAAAATACTATGTATTTTACCTCCCTAGAATAAAGAAAAACCTAAAACAGAACATATATGAAATTAAAGTAAAAAAAGAAGAGTGGAGGGAACCCAGCTCCAAGAAAACAATGACAGCCCTACTACTCAGCCTAGCCCACGCAAGCGAGGTCGTATCTCGTAACCGGCGAGATATATATATAGGCTTTGCTGTGTTTTGTGGTCAAACCATCAACCTAGAAATATCTTCTCATGGGCACAACCACTTCTTCTCTCTCCATTATCTCTTCGATCCAGCAAACCCCAACTGAATTTGTAAAAGTTAGAACATCAGATGTAGCTTCAAGCAATTCGTTGTCAAACACCTTCATGGTGTCGATCTCATTACCAGCCGAGAAGGAAATGGGGAGACTGGGTTTTACTCATTGGCAAGCGAGAAGGGGGCAACGGCCACATGGGGCTCCGACCAGGCCGATAGGGGTGATACGTCTCAAACGTCTATGCTTTGACTTTATTTCGAACTAACCTATTTAGAAAGTATGAGGAAGGCCAGTTGTTTATATGTATGTCAGTTGCATGGTCTCGAGAAATTCAAAAAATATATGAAAAGAAACAATTTGGACCGACCTACTAACAAAGTGGATGGTAAAGGTCAACAAATCCGAGACGAGGTATAAAGCGGTGAAGCTGGATGACCTAAGAGCTCGCCCATAAGGGGAGGTTTGAAGAACTGAGACGATACAAACATAATGAGCAAACGTCCGGCGTCTACATAACTGAGATTCATATAGCCAACACCAAGGCACACACATAAAAAATTGCACTGGGTAATAACAAAGTAATACAAGACTAAAGGTATGCCTAGGTTGAATAAAAAAATCAAAGTGATGAAAAACAATGACCATATTCGCATGAATGAAATGGATGGACGCCCAAGCGTTGCTATCGCCAGATCCAACCACTGTCGGTCAGATCTTGAGTTTTTACCATGAAGATCAAATCCAAGCAAATTCGAGAAATGCCTTCAATAAGGTAATGACACAGAAAAATATCGCCATTGCCAGATATGTATAACCAATTAGGGTTAGACCTCTGGTATTCACCCTAGAGCTCAAGACTGGTACTTAAAAGCACCACTAAATTGAAGTCAGTGTGTTGTCAACACCACTTACTGCGGTCTCGATAGTTATATCCGTAACAAGCGGTCTTTACATGAGATGCCACACAAGCGAAGACCATTTATTGGGGATCAAGAACAACTTGGTGATGTGCAGTTTTTTTTCCCATTTATTGAGAAATCAAGTTTGATGTGTAGTGTGATCATTCATCAAGATAAAATCTTGGTACTCATTAAAAAAAATCTTCAGGAGCATGCTTAACTTGGTACTCATGCTAAAAACGTTGTGTACATCCATAGTTGGTGCAGAGGCCAAGAAGTGAAATTGTCTCGCAATTTTTTATCTATGTGATGTCATGAGATGGTTGGTGCGGATATGATCATTGTTATAGTTTACCGATCACGGATCTAATTGTTTGGGGTTTTACATTTTTTTCTCGCCTACAAATAGCTTTGGTCTTATATGACTTTGCTATTTATCATCGTGTTTTTGTACGTGTGCTAATATTGATTGTGTGCATCCTAATTATGCAGATGACGGGTTGTGCTCATTGTGTTTGCATTTTTCTTATGCTCCATTTTAAGCCAATAAAATCCAGCCCGTGTCGAAACAAAGCAGGACTTAATATTGATGGAACGCGGGATCAAGGGCAAGTACCTAAAATGATGATGTAGATGATGATGGGTTTCATAATAGGATGTTGCTAAAAGAGAGGATCGATGCTTGTTTTCACATGTAATTTTGTCTCTGTGTTGCAAATAAGGGAAGATATTGTATGTGTTTGACATATTATTAGCTTTTATACTCACGCCTCTTGTGTAAGGGGTTGATTTCAACTTGATTAGAATAAATAGAGAGAGAAATACAGTTAAAAAACATCATGATTTTCCGTTTTTTCTCTATCATTTAACATTAGGATTTAAGATTTAGATATTGTTGGTAGTCGTTCCAGTTTATCTAAAAACTAAGAGGTTAAACTTTTAAAAAAAAGCAGGATAGGATTCTTGTAAGCATTGGATGAGAATTCCAAAGGTGTCACTAGTGCAGAACCGGGCAATAGCACCGGTTCGTAAGGCCCTTTAGTGCCGGTTCCATAACCGGCACTAAAGTGTGGGCACTAAAGGCCCCCCCTTTAGTACCGGTTCAGCACGAACCGGTGCTAAAGGGAAACCACGTGGCACGAGCCAGCTCCAGGGGCCTGGAGCCCTTTAGTACCGGTTGGTAAGACCAACCGGTACTATAAGGTTTGGGGGGTTTTTAGTTTTATGATTTTTTTTCATTTAATTTTATGTTTCCATTTTAATTCTTTTCCGTTTGCTGGTATTTTACGATATTACACATTGTACACGTTATGCACATATATATATATATAATTTCTAGTAGAACCAATCATGCATATATATATCATCAATGTCTCACAAACCATCATATTAATTAATTCACGCATACACACATGTATAGCTATATACAATTTCTCCTACATATGCATGTTGCCTTCGGAGCCAGTGGCATTAGCCTAATTGGTGCCTTGGGAGCACGATGACAATTGGAAGTGGTTTTCATGAGGGCGGTAGCGGGTAATTGTATTCTCCCTTCGGATTTATGACCTGGTCGAGCAAAAATCCCGCTATTTCCTCTTGAAGTGCTTCTACGCGCTCCGTTTCTAGGAGCTTCGCCCGCACCTCTCTGAACTGTTAAGAAGGAGATCAATATGCATGTGTATTAGTTGTGTGACTAGATATCGATAATGGTTAAAAATTGTGAATAGTGTTTTGACAAGCGTATCCATTCCTGTCTTTGAGATCTGCTCCTTTCGGACGCCATCATGTGAATGTTCTCGCAAATGCAGAATGCACACAGATCAGTCCCCTGCACCTGCTTCAGGGCCTTTACGAGAATGAAATTTGATCAGATAATAATTAATCAAGCATGATAATTAAAGAGATGGCAGCTAGCTAGCTAGCTAGTACTACTTAATTACTTACCTTGGGTCTTCCCCATTGAAGCTTTTTTTTTCCATTCGCCTTCCGTGACGCTGATGAACCTTGCCCAAGCCCTGCCCGCCGACAAAGAAAATAAATAAAGGGGTTATTAAATAGTTCATATCATGAAATGACGAACTAAATAGGCCGAGATATATAGTTAATAATGATTGAAATTACCTGTTGACTATCCCAAACAAGATGTTATAGTCAGTTTTTTCTTTGAGTAGTGAGTCCAGTATTTCAACTGTTCCGGCGTCAACTTTAATGATACACAAGACCCAGTGAAATCTGCATACACACACGTTTGCATGTCTTAATTAAGCGGGAATATGTAAGCAAAAACATGTAGCTAGCTAGTAGGCAAAAACAGAGAATTTGTAGTACAAGACAGTGTGACTCACTGGAAGTTGTTAGGAAGTAGTATATCTTCATTGTATTTGAGGCGCTTCAAGAACTCTAGCATGCTGTCCTCTACGGCCTTTGCATGACGTGCATTTATTTTCCATGTGTATTCATTAACGGTGTTTGGGTCAATGAACCCAATGCCATAGCGTCCACCTTTTCTCATTTCATACATCTTCATCCTGCATATAATACCACAGAAAAGAATATAGCGAGGATAATTACAGGTAATGATTGATCAAAAGGATCACTACAGCTAGCTTGAGACTTAAATTACAGAAAGAAATCACTTACAGACAATAGCAACTGACGATAAATTTGTCGAGTGCGTCTTGATTGTATAACTGAAACAGTTCAGAATACTCAACGGACACAGCTTTCTCATGGTAGTAATGCTCCTTCTTGACATTCACCATGAGGGACAATCGATCGGAAATCTTGGTAATGTTCATGTACCATTCATGCAATTCATACATTCTCGTTGGGAGGTTCTTGACCTTGTCTGGCTCGACCAAAGGTTGGCCCCGGACATATTTCCGTTTTATTTCATCCTCTCTAAGCACAGGCATGGGCTCGATCTCGAGGAGTTGTCCAACAGTGATTCTGAGAACTTCAGCATGCATTATATGCTCCTCCGTTATTACCACATTGCCCACCTCAGGAACGTAAACTGTTTGCCCACAATAATATTGGGCGCGCGTACTGTCACGTGTTGTTGTCACAACAAGCGAGGGGATCGATTGCGCCGCCTGTTCTCCCACCTGGGGAATGGTTTTCCCACATTTTTTGACAGCTGCTTCTTGTTTGCTCGATCCCGAGCTCGCCTCCTTACGTAGACGTGCTCGATTTAACTTCCTGATGTGGCGCTCATAGTCTGTGTCAACAGGCTTGGGAGCTGGTGGTTGAGCCATACGAATGAAGTGGTCAATCGTTTCCTCAGGCACTTTCTCCCTTGGCGGCGGTGGCGGTTTCGGTGCAAAATGGGCTTCCGCCTCGGACTTCGATATGGCTGCGATTTCCGCCTCGGACCTGTCATAAGCCCTCTGCGGAAGAGGCGTGAGGCTTGGACCATATTTATATCGCTTGCCTCCGCCTGTACTTCCTGTACTACCTCGACTCGTACCGCTACGCACCATAGCTGCGGGGTGTCTCTTCTGTGATTGCTGAGGCGGCGGAGACGGCTGACGGGGCTGAGTTGGACGAGGAGGAGTGGCCGCCTGAAGCTGTGCCGTACTTGGAGGAGGAGTGGCCTGAGGTTGTGCCGGACTTGGAGGAGGAGTGGACGTCTGACGCTGTGGCAGACTTGGAGGAGGAGGAGTGGCCTGACACTTTGCCGGACTTGGTGGACTTGCAGGAGCGGGAGACTGCTGACTCGGTGGCGGACTTCGATGAGGAGTCGGCTGACGCGGTGTCGGTGGCCTTCGAAAGATGATGCAATCCTTTTTCCATAGGATGATATGATGTTTGGTGTCTCCGAGAAAGCGCTCGTCGTCACCTCCAGGATAGTCAAGCTCTAGCTCCGAATATGGGTCCACCACCTCATCAACCAAGACACGAGCATAGCCCGCTGGAATCGGATTGCAATGGAGGGTTGCCTCGGGGGGATTTGTAAAAGCAACGGCGTCCGCCACCTTCATGGATATGTTCTTCATTTTGACGTGTAGCTCGCAGCCAGTGTTCTCCGTGATGTCATCCACGGGGTATCTACCCAGCATTGCATCGTCCGGGGCGGAACTCACGCTGCTTCTCGGCATGGATGGGGCGGTGCTATCCAATGCTGGATCATTCGCTAGCTGCTGGAGGTGCTGAGACCCCCTTTGCTGGGTAAGTGAGTCGATCTGCTCCTGCTGCCGCTGGAATTTGACTACCAATTCCGCTTGACTTGCTTCTAGGCCTTGAAGGCGTTCATAGTCCCGCTTCCTCTGCTCCTCCTCCATCTTCCTCTTCTTCTCCTCCGCAATCTTCTTTCTCGCATGGGTTCTGTAGTCGTTGTTCCAGTCTGAAAACCCCTCATACCACGGAATAGCGCCCTTGCCTCGTGTTCTTCCCGAGTGTTCAGGATTTCCCAGGGCACGCGTAAGCTCGTCGTTCTCTCTGTTGGGCTGGAACATTCCCGATCGTGCCTCTTCTATTGCAACAAGTATCACATCGTCGGCTCCCTTCAGACTTGCCCTCGTCGAAACATTGCCTGTCTTCGGGTCCAACTCCCCCCCCCCATGCGCATAGAACCAAGTCCTGACCCTGGGGGGCCAGCTCTTAGTAACCGGAGTGGCACCTGCATCCTCCATCTCTTTCTCAGACTTATCCCACTTAGGCATTGCCACCGCATAGCCACCTGGCCCCAGCTTATGGAACTTATCCTTTTTTCCGGCATTCTTCTTGTTTATTCTCGACCGTTCCTTAGCTAATTCCGAATCCTTGAATTTCACGAAATCGTCCCAATGAGCACGTTGGTTCTCTAGTGTTCCCTCGAATACTGGAGTCTTCCTTCCTCCCTTGACGTACTTGTCCCATTCACGATTCTTGTGGTTCTTGAATGCAACCGCCATCTTCCTAAGAGCAGCGTCCTTGACTTTCTGCACATCTGCTTCTGTGAAATGATCTGGTAGGGTGAAATGTTCCATGAGAGTATCCCAAAGCAGATCTTTTTGATTCTTGTCGACAAAAGTAACATCTGGACGTGGAGCAGCGTCCTCTTTGCCTTTTTGTCTTTTGCCTTTTGCTGGCTCTCTTCATTCTTGAAGGGAGATCGGGAGTTGGTCCTTCACAAGAACTCCGCACTGACGAATGAACTTGTCCGCAATCTTCTTAGGCGCTAATGGTTCGCCATTAGGTCTGACTGCCTCGATATTGTACTTTACGCCCTCCTTCAACTTTTTGTTCGGGCCTCGTTTCGTCCTTTTTCCTGAAGATTTGTTCGATCCGGATGGCTGAAAGAACAAAGATCGATTCGTTAATATATCTTCAAGTCATTTAAGACATGTGATGATCACCAGATACCTGCTTATATAAATATATATACCTCGCCGGTCTTTGTTGTTTCAGGATCAACATGTTCTTCGTCATCGTCATAATCATAGTTCATGACTTCATCAATTCGGTCGTCGCGATCGAATATCATATCACCCTCTCCGGTGTTGTTTAGAAATTCGGAGCCGTCATAATCTTCTTCATTCTGATCATCATCTGGCCCGCGTATCATATCGAACATGGTCTGTTCTCCCTCTCTGTCGGTATTGTCTGCCATAGCTTTTATTTAACTAATTCAAAAGAAATATAAAACAATTTAGTATTCAAATTACATCGTCTCGAATAATAGATATAATCTCGAATACTTCGTCTAGAATAATACATATAATCTCGAATACATCGTCTCGAATAATATATAATATTGAATAGTACATCACTGGCTAGCTAATTAAAGATCGAATACTACAGAAGAATCTAGGACACTCGCGGTTCCTGCGGCGCGAGCGGTGGACACCCAAAGAGAAGGAACCCTCATAGGATCATAGCTGAAGTGAGATCCCCGAACATACTGCCAGGTATTGGAGAACCTGCCGCCCTCTAACGCAACCATGTAGAGATGGACGTGCTCGTCCTCCTCCCTGACACGGCGACGTACCACCTCCGGCGGGGCCGGGTCCCTCCGCACCGAAACTGGCCCACGCGAACGCCACCAAACGAGATCAGGGTCGACGACAGGACCCGGGGCCGGGTTCCTCATTAAGCAGCGCGCCCCTCCAGGCAGCACCTCCCAGTGCCAGCCCGGCGGAGCCCACTCCCGGACATGGGTCGGCTGGACGTCGTCGCGGACGGGTCGACGGCGAGGATGCGGGCCGGGCATCGTCGAGAACAAATACTAGCTATATGCCCGCAAAAAGTAATATTTTTTTAATGATTGGATTTTGATAACTAAAATTTCTAACATTTCTACTATTTCAAAAATCTATATACTATTTCATACTAATTAAGCATCTAACACTAAAAACAGAAAACACAACTTCTATACATCCATTAAAAAACTGAAAAACAACATTATATCCATACTAATTATACCCATACTAATTAAACACTAATTATATCCATCTAACATGCATTCATACATATATAATAGTGAAAAAATAATAATCTAAATAATCTAAACTAATTAAACATACAAAATACGTATATACTAATTAAACACTAAATAATCTAAACTAATTAAACATACAAAATACATATGTACATGTGTGTGTGTGTTCATGCATGCTTGTGTGTGTGTGTGTATGGGCTCGGGGAGGGGCGGCGCCCATGGTGGCCGCCGGGGGCGAGGGAGAGGGGTTAGAGAGGGAGAGCTCACAGCGGGCGACGGCGACGGCGAGGCGACAGCCGGGGCGGCGACGGCGGGGACGGCGCGACGGGGATGGGGACGGCGCGACGGGGACGGGCCCGGGGCGGCGACGGAGATGAGGGCGGCGACGGGGACGGGGGCGGCGACGGAGACGAGCGGCGACGGGGACGATCGAGGGCGGCGGCGACAGCGACGGAGACGGAAACAGAGGAACAAACAGAGAGGGAAACTGAAATTTTCGTAGCTGTTGTATATATAGAAGGCACCTTTAGTACCGGTTGGAGCCATCAACCGGTACTAAAGGCCTGTTTTAGCCAGGCCAAGCGGCGGGAAGCGACCCCCTTTAGTACCGGGTGGTGACACAAACCGGTACTAAAGGCCCCCCCTTTAGTACCGGTTTGTGCCACCACCCGGTATTAAAGGAGTCGCGCTGCCACCCCAAAGTTTAGTCCCACCTCGCCGGGCGAAGGGCAGCCGCACTGGTTTATAAACCCAGTCACGGCTACCAGTTCGAACTCCTCTATGTAGCTAGCAGGCTTGTGGGCCTAAACTCTGCGCGCTGCCCTGTGAGCCTACTGGGCCTTTAAGGCCTGTAATTACACACCTGTGGCCTATCAGGCCCACAGGGCAGTGCCCCAATTTTTTTATAGTTTTTTTCTTTTCTGCTTTATTTTCTTCTATTTATTTTTGCGTAGTTTTTTGTATAGTTTTTTATTTTCTGTTATATTTATTTTCTTCTATTTATTTGTGAGTAGTTTTTCATCTAGTTTGCCAAAATTCAACATTTTCAGAGTTTATTTTGTAGTGATTTTCAATTTCACGGGCATTTTGTAAATGATTGAAAAATAGCAAATATAATTTTTTTTTCTTTTCTGCTTTATTTTTTCTTCTATTTATTTCTGAGTAGTTTTTTCTTTTCTGCTATATTTATTTTCTTCTATTTTTTTTGAGTAGTTTTTTTATATAGTTTTTTTCTTTTCAGCTATAGTTTTTTTTCTTTTCTGCTATTTTTTCTGTTAGTGCCCGTAGTTTTCAAATTTGAATAGTTTAAATTTTGAATTATTTGAAATTAGTGTGAATTTGTTTGCACATAAAATTTCTTCGCGTTTCAAATGCCAAAACACATAACTACCCTAACTATTACAGAGATTCCCCTCTCGGTGCGAAACACAGAAGAAAGTGATGATAGCTAGTGAAGCCGATCACATCCCAGATCTTTGGGTGTGAAACTTTTTCTTCGTGTGTGTCCCTTTGTGCCGTAACCATGGAAAATCTTCATCATTTAATGGGATGCTCGGGTCAATATTCACTGTGAATGGAGCAATTTCATCAAACTTTTCATAATCTTCTGACTTGTCTGTCTTGTCATCCACTCCCACTATGTTTCTCTTCCCAGAAAGAACTATGTGCCGCTTTGGCTCATCGTACGATGCATTCGCTTCCTTATCTTTTCTTTTTCTTGGCTTGGTAGACATGTCCTTCACATAGAAAACCTGTGCCACATCATTGGCTAGGACGAATGGTTCGTCTGCATACGCAAGATTGTTGAGATCCACTTTTGTCATTCCGTACTGCGGGTCTTCCGTTACCCCGCCTCGTGTCATATTGACCCATTTGCACCGAAACAAAGGGACCTTTAAACCACGTCGATAGTCAAGTTCCCATATGTCCTGTATATAACCATAATATGTTTCCTTTCCCGTCTTGGTTTCTGCATCAAAGCGGACACCACTGTTTTGGTTGGTGCTCTTCTTATCTTGGGCGATCGTGTAAAATGTATTACCATTTATCTCGTACCCTTTGAAAGTCATTATATTCGAATATGGTAACTGGGACAGCAAGTACATGTCATCTTCAATAGAGGTGTCATGCATGGTACGTGTCTGCAACCAGCTGGCGAAACTCCTGGTTTGTTCACGTGTAATTCAGTCATCAGACCGCTCCGGGTGTTTGGAGCGTAGCAAATTCTTGTGTTCATCCATATACGGAGCCACCAAGGTGGAATTCTGTAGAACTGTGTAGTGTGCTTCAGTGAGAGAATGTCCGTCCATACATATTATTTGTTCCCCTCCTAGCGTGCCTTTTCCATCCAGTCTGCCCTTATGCCGCGATTCAGGAACACCAATCGGCTTAAGGTCAGGAATAAAGTCAATACAAAACTCAATGACCTCCTCATTTTGATGGCCCTTGGAGATGCTTCCTTCTGGCCTAGCAAGGTTATGAACATATTTCTTTAAGACTCCCATGAACCTCTCAAAGGGGAACATATTGTGTAGAAATACAAGACCCAAAACGTTAATCTCTTCGCACAGGTGAACTAGGACGTGTGTCATGATGTTGAAGAAGGATGGTGGGAACACCAACTCGAAACTGACAAGACATTGCACCAAATCATTCTGTAACCTTGGTATGATTTCTGGATCGATTACCTTCTGAGAGATTGCATTGAGAAATGCACATAGCTTCACAATGGCTAATCAAACGTTTTCCGGTAGAAGCCCCCTCAATGCAACCGGAAGCAGTTGCGTCATAATCACGTGGCAGTCATGAGACTTTAGGTTCTGGAAATTTTTCTCTGCCATGTTTATTATTCCCTTTATATTTGACGAGAAGCCAGACGGTACCTTAATACTGAGCAGGCATTTAAAGAAGATTTCCTTCTCTTCTTTGGTAAGAGCGTAGCTTGCATGACCCTGATGTATGCCGTCTTTTCCGTGCATACGTTGCTGGTCCTCCCGGGCCTCAGGTGTATCTTTTGTCTTTCCATACACGCCCAAGAAGCCAAGCAGGGTCACGCAAAGATTCTTCGTCACGTGCATCACGTCGATTGCGGAGCGAACCTCTAGGTCTTTCCAATATGGAAGGTCCCAAAATATAGATTTCTTCTTCCACATGGGTGCGCGTCCATCAGCGTCCTTTAGAACAGGTTGTCCGCCAGGACCCTTTCCAAATATCACCTTCAAATCCTTGACCATATCATGTACATCAGCACCAGTACGGTGGCGAGGCTTCGTCCGGTGATCCGCCTCACCTTTGAAATGCTTGCCTTTCTTTCTTACGGGATGCCTGCTCGGAAGAAATCGACGATGTCCCAGGTACACACTCTTCTTACAACTTTTCAAATATATACTGTCGGTATCATCCAAACAGTGCGTGCATCCGTGGTATCCCTTGTTTGTCTGTCGTGAAAGGTTACTGAGAGCAGGCCAATCATTGATGGTCACGAACAGCAATGCCTTTAGGTCAAATTCTTCCTCTTTGTGCTCATTCCATGCACGTACACCTGTTCCATTCCATAGTTGTAAGAGTTCTTCAACTAATGGCCTTAGGTACACATCAATGTCGTTGTCGGGTTGTTTAGGGCCTTGGATGAGCACTGGCATCATAATGAACTTCCGCTTCATGCACAACCAAGGAGGAAGGTTATACAAACATAGAGTCACAGGGCAGGTGCTATGGTTGCTGCTCTGCTCCCCAAAAGGATTAATGCCATCTGCGCTTAGACCAAACCATACGCTCCTTGCGTCATCTGCAAACTCCTTCCCGTACTTTCTTTCGATTTTTCTCCACTGCGACCCGTCAGCGGGTATTCTCAACTTTCCGTCTTTCTTACGGTCTTCTCTGTGCCATCGCATCGCCTTTGCATGCTTTTTGTTTTGGAACAAACGTTTCAACTGTGGTATTATAGGAGAATACCACATCACCTTGGCAGGAATCTTCTTCCTGGGGCGCTCGCCCTCGACATCACCATGCTCATCGCGGCTGATCTTATAGCGCAATGCACCACATACCGGGCAAGCGTTCAAATCCTCGTACTCACAGCGATAGAGGATGCAATCATTAGGGCATGCATGTATCTTCTGCACCTCTAACCCTAGAGGGCAGACAGCCTTCTTTGCTTCGTACGTACTCTCGGGCAATTCGTTGTCCTTTGGAAGCATATCCTTTATCGTTACCAGCAACTTTCCAAATCCCTTGTCAGATACACCATTCTCTGCCTTCCATTGCAGCAATTCCAGTGTGGTGCCCAGCTTTTTCTTATCACCTACGCAATTCGGGTACAATAATTTTTTGTGATCCTCTAACATGCGCTGCAACTTCTTCTTCTCCAAATCACTTGCGCAGTTTCTCTTTGCATCGGCAATGGCCCGACCTAGATCATTAACGGGCTCATCTGATGCCTCTTCTTCAGCTTCTTCCCGCATTACCGGCTCAGCTTCTTCCCGCATTACCGGCTCAGCTTCTTCCCCCATTGTTGTATCATCGTATTCAGGGAACCCATGGCCAGGATAGCTGTCGTCGTCCTCTTCTTCTTCATTGTCTTCCATCATAACCCCTCTTTCTCCATGCTTGGTCCAAACATTATAGTGGGGCATGAAACCGGACTCAAACAGGTGGACGTGAATGGTTCTTGACGTAGAGTAATTGCGACCATTCTTACAGCCAGCACATGGACAAGGCATAAAACCATCCGCCCGCTTGTTTGCCTCAGCCGCAAGCAGAAAAGTATGCACGCCCTCAACGAGCTGGGGAGAGCATCGGTCATCGTACATCCATTGCCGGCTCATCTTCATTACACAACACCGAATAGACCAAATTAATACAAGTTCATACATAAAGTTCATACAACACTTAAATGCAACAAACAAATAAATCTCTAGCTAAAGCATTTAAATGCAACAACAAATGCGATCAAGATTGCAACTAAGGTAACAATTGATCCAACAGCATAATGATACCAAGCCTCACTATCGATGGCATATTTTCTAATCTTTCTAATCTTCAAGCGCATTTTCTCCTTCTTGATCTTGTGATCATCGACGACATCGGCAACATGCAACTCCAATTCCATCTTCTCCCCCTCAATTCTTTTCAATTTTTCTTTCAAGTACTCGTTTTCTCTTTCAACTAAATTTAACCTCTTGACAATAGGGTCGGTTGGAATTTCCGGTTCACATACCTCCTAGATAAAAATATCTATGTCAACTTGATGGGCATAATTTGTCATAAACACGAAATGCAACAAATAGTTTTAAAAGAGAATATACCACATCCGAATCATAACAAGGACTAGGGCCGACGGGGACAGATATCAAAACCATGGCACTATGTATAACAAATAACGTACGGGTAAGATAATTATTATACGAGTAACTATATATCCAAATCACACAAACATCAATTTTTTATATAAAATTTCATGAACAAGAGGCTCACCAGAAGGTGGTGCCGGCGACGGGACGGTGCGGGCGATTGACGGTGGTTACGACGGAGATTTAGAAGGCACTAAGTAAACCACACCTACATATGCAAACTAAGTGTTATTTTAACCTCAAATTGCATATAAATCAAATACTAGCACATATATATATTTCCTCCCAAATTACTAAACTCACAAATTAATAACTATATAAAGCATTGCAAGAGCTAATCTAGCAATGAGAGATGAAAGGACAAAGTTGCTAACCTTTGTGATCATTTGAATGGATGGGGCTCTTCAAATCTTGACAAATTTTGGGCAAAATGTGTGATGAGCTCGAGAGGAAGAGGGGAAGAACAGAGAGGAGAGGGGAAAGGGGAAGAACAGAGCGAGCTCGGGTGGACGAAGGATTTATGTAGGAGGGCCTTTAGTACCGGTTCGTGCCAAGAACCGGTACTAAAGGTGCTGGAGGGGGCCCAGACTGACAACATCCCGCCACCACTCTCATTAGTACCGGTTCGTGGCACGAACCGGTGCTAAAGGTTAGCCACGAACCAGTACTAATGAGAGCGGCCCGGCTAGCTGTTGGAACCGGCACTAATGTATACATTTGTGCCGGCTCAAATACAAACCGGCACTAATGTGCTTCACGTTTGACCCTTATTCTACTAGTGTGTGTTGCTACAGGTGGTCTGGTAGAGGTATTTACAGAAACATAAATTTGCAGGAATGTCCTCTGCCCCAAGTGGTGAGGTTGTTTTGACTTGCTGCGACCCGTTTACGCACCAAAGTGTAAATGTTTTTAGTTTTTTTAAAGGAGGATCAACCATTGGCCTCTGCATCGATTTATACATACAATCATAATGTGGTTAGCTTTTAAGCAAGTTACATGTCCAAAGGCATTTTGTTGAAAATGGGTTGGACTAGTATTGCTAAATATTTGTTGTGCCACTGATGAAAAGGGTTGGACTACTAGTGCCGGGTCAAACGTAGAAGCCTCACTGGTAAGGCCACCGGGCACCCTAGACCAAATGCTGTTGATGAGAAGG
>NC_041386.1:744237197-744244657 GCF_002162155.2 Triticum dicoccoides | reverse complement strand
CTAGAGCATCACTTATGCGCCTCAACAGAGATTACACAAATTGCTTGCCCAATCAAAGTGTGCCATAAAATAAATGATGCACTCTTTTAGCTATATGTAGAACTGGAATGTGCTAAACTAATAGATGAATGTATTGAATGATAGGGCAAATCAATAGGTACATGAAAACAAATATGATATACCTCTTCCCCTCAAGGGACTTTTTGAGGCGTGCGCGGAGATCGCTGAGACTGCCTTCACTCCCACTGCTGCTACTTCCGCTGATCCTGGTGGAATTGATTCTGAGTTAGAGAGGAAAACGAGTTGAGAAAAAACCAACAGAAATAAAGTACCGAGAATGCTTAACCTATGGCATCAAAAAATAAAAAAGGTTACCCTATGGAAATTCCCTACATCGAGATGTACAGACTAACCGTCTGTACATCTCGATGAACTTCTCCTGAACTTCAACTAACCTCTACTTCACCCATAAATGAATTCAGTAGGAAATCCACCGTAAGTGTAACATTACTCCACAAAAAACTACCTTAGTGTAGAAAACATGGTATACCTCTTGGTGCCTTCACTTTCATCAACTTGTCGTAGCATCTCCTTAAGGGTATGCTTCACGTCTTTGCCCGTAGCAGAAACCCAAGCCCGTGTATTGTATTGGCCAACAATGGCGGGACTGTTGTATACTTGCCAGGCAAGTTGAGACTTACCAATACCACCGAAACCGACAAGGGAGATCACCTTGAGCTTCTTGGGTTGTTGGCCTTCCCTTATCAGCTCCATGAGCTCCTCTTGGGCCTCGTTCATTCCCACGGGGTCAGTTGTGTATGCCTCAGGCGACCATGGCTCCAGGGTGCTTGATTCCACGCATTTCTTAGTGGGATCTTTGATCTCCTTGGCCAAGTCGCCAGTGTCGGTGATGTACCGATCTCTCTGCTGGCGTGCACCGACACATCTCTTCTTCAGTTTTATGATCTTCTTGGCAAAGCCGCGGCGAGGGTATAATGAGCTTATGTTCCTGGCAAAGCTGGACTTGAGAGCGATGTCGTGCTTGAAGTTGTCGATGCAGTCCTCGATGGCACCTGCAGGTTAATGGTTCTAAAATACTACAAGCCTCTCCCTCCCGTGTCGCCCCGCGCGGCGGCCGGGAGGAAATCCTAGGCCGCCGCCGCCAGAGCCCCCCGACCCTCCTCCCTCCCTCCCCCGCCGCCGCCATTGGGCTCGGCCGGGCAAAGCCCGCCCGGGGCCGGCGGCGGCGGGGAAACCTCGATCCCTCGCAGGTGGGAGCCGGCGCGGGGCTGCTTCCACCGGCCTGGGAACGACCCTGGCGACGGGCGGCGCGGCGTGGTGGCGCTCTGCTGCGGTGGCGGGCGCTGCTGGGCATCGGGCGGCGCGGTGGGTGGTGGTGCGCGTGGAGGTGGCGGTGGCGGTGGCGGCGGCGGCTGGGCATCGGGAAGATCCGTCTGGCGTTCTCCTGTCACGGCGCGGCCGAGGGAGGCATGGATCCGTCCTCCCGGATGGTGGTGGTGGTGCGCGTGGGTCTGAGTGGTGCGGCCGGCTGCCTCGGGGCTGGCTCAGATCCGCCCAGGCCGGCAATGCCACGGGGCCAATCTGGTGGTGCGTGCTTGGCGTCTCCGGCGCTTGGAGCTCGCCGGGCGACACGGGTAGGGCATTGGCTGGGCGCGGCCGTTGCCCTGGCCGTGGGCGGCGGCGTGGGAAGGGCTGGCGGTGGTGGCCTCCCGGTGTCGTGGCGGCTTCACGATGCCTCGACGGATCTGCCGGCGGTAGCGGCCGGCTTCTCTGATGGCGGCTCGTCTGCTTTCGGACCGTCTCGGCCTTCGGCCCATCTTCTCGTCGCCCCGGCGCGACTCCCATCAAAGGGCTGGTCCTCTCCTAGTTGCGGTCCACCGCTCGTCTCGCGCCCAGTGCTGCAGGATAGAGCCCGTCTCGCGCACGGTGTAGCCGGACCGGGCTCGTCTCGCGCACAGTGCAGCAGGACTGACCTCGTCCCCCTCTCGGTGCTGGAGGGCTGCGCTCTTTGTTGGAAATTCGCCACAGGATCGATCACATCAAATCACACGAACACATGCGCACAACAAACTGATAGTCACTGGGTAGTGCAGCGACGTGGAGGATAAGGCGTTAGTCGTTGGGCGGAGCAGCGACGAGAAGGCGGTGAAGGTGGTGTCGCAAGCGAGGCGACGGGAAATCGTCGTTCGACAGAACAACCTGGAGGATGGCGACATGGTTGTTGTCGGCAAGGCGTTGGTGATTGTTGATGGTTATGGAGGTGCCGAAGTTGCGACACCAAGAAAATCATCAAGATCATCGCTGGGGGAGCGAGGAAGAGGCGACAAAGTTGCGAGCTGTCGTCAAGGTGCATGAGTTCTTGTAAGGTGCATCCAAGAGCTCAGGTGTGTGAGTCTTCTGCTTCAGTTGAGATGCGTCACTGGCGGAGGAGAATTGCGAGCGAGATCGGGCGGAAAAAGGAATTCGTGCCTTGCGTTTCCATTCGTGATCAAGGAGTTTCGGCGAGTTCATGTACGATGAAGATGAGTTGTACGTATATGGCGAGTTGTGTTGCCGCTGGACAGGAGGTGTCGTTCGATAAGATGTGGCATCAGCGATACTGAGAAGATGAGAAGATGTGACGGGTGAAGAGATGTGTCTCCCCGTCTGCAAGCAACCGACGAGAAGATGAAGATTAACGTGAAAATGGACGCGGACCAGTAAAGTTGAGTTCCTGCATGAGGCTATACGTTTAGTCTTCATGTAGCACGCTAAGATGTGGCAGCGTGGCTGGTAGTTCTGGTAATCATTGGTCTAGTCTACAAGTCGGCATTAAGAAAAAAAGATGGTGATGAATTGGTAGCCATCGTTGCAAGAAGAAGGCAGTTGCAATCTGGTAAGTCGCGACACCGGAGGCAATCGGCGGGACAAGACATTTAGGTAAATGTCTCACCGTGACTCGAAAATAGTAGTACTAAGTCGTGCTGTGTTAGGAGTAGTCAAACTAGGAAAGTTTGCTACGGTGGTGGTGTGTTAACCGAGTTGGAGTTTTACTATAATGTCCATGTACTAGTCGGTTTAGGAGATTAGCGTTTCGGGTCTTGCTGCCTGGCTGCGTCTATATAAGCAGTGGCAGGCTATTAAGATTGTAACACAGAAAAGGAGAAAATAGAAATAAAGAGGAAAACAAAGGGCACGATACGAGCCCTTGGCTATCAGTTTGTTGTGCGCGTGTGTTCGTGTGATTTGATGTGATCGATCCTGTGGCGAATTTCCAACACTCTTCTCGCGCTCGGGGCAGCAAGACGGGTCGCTGGATGCCACTTCTGGCCGTCCTATTGGGTCTTGACGCCGGGGGACGCCCAGGGGTGCGAAAGATGGGACCTTTCCGCTCGTCTCTCTCGTTGGGGTGCGGTGGGTCTCGGGTGAGGTGGTGTCGAGGTCTTGGATGCTGGGGCGGCGGCCCTGATGGTGGTCGCGCGGTGCTCTTGGGTAGAGCCCGTGCCTTGGTGCTGCCCGGTCACCATGGTCGTTTGGGCGGCTTGGTTGCCGGGGTGTGGCGTTCGGTGGCGGTGAATGTTGGCCGAGGTGAAAATCTGCTCTATCTTCGGACGGACCGGCGGCGGCGAAGATCGTTCCCTTCTTGAAGGCGTCGTCACAACTCTCATTGCCCGTCATGCGGCTCCGGGGGAAACTCTGATCCTTGGATCGGGCGGTGGCGGTGCTCCGGTGTCATACCGTTCCTGAAGGCGCCGCCTTGGAGCGCATGGTTCATCATATGTAGCTTCATCTCTCCGGGGTGGTAGTGCTAGGGTTGGTGTTGCTGAGCTCAGCGCCTATGTACCCTATCCTGGGTATGTGCGTGTGTTGCAGTGTCGTGGCGTTTATTTGTACTGGGTGCTTGTTGATTGGTGCTTTATATATAAAGCGGGAAGACAATCTTTTTCGGTTTTAGGAGGCGGCCTCTGCTTCGCCCTCGCTCCCTGCTTCTATGCTCTGCTCTGTTTCGCCGCCCAGCCAGGGTATGTTGGCAGTTGGCACCAATCACCGTGCAGATCGGATGACCACCAAAATTCAACTGGATATTTTACATTTTTCCCAGGTGACTCTGCTCAAGTAAATCCCCTTTTTCACGCGATAAAGGGCCTCGTAAGCATACACTTTCCCCCTTTTCTAGTTTCTTGCTTTTAATTTATTTTATGTGACAAAAAATAAAGAAATATGTGACTTTCCAAAATTTCTCTAGAAAAGGGTAAACATCTTTCGCACAAATTGTTAGAATAAATTCGAGGCCATCATCGATCATCCGAAGACCAAGCAATCACCCGAGCACGACACCAAGATTTGTTAACGAGGTTCACCGATACGTCTATATCCCCAGGCCTGACTATGGGCGCTCCTCCCATGACACCGCTACAATACCGCATACAGTCGCCTTGGGTGTCGGCACATGCCGCTGGCTTCTCCTGTGTTCCTGTGAATTATGTTGGCATAGGTTACATCGTGTATCTATTCTCGTTATATATGAGAGGCCTAGGATACAAGTGTCCTACTAGGACACGACTCCATATCTTATCTAAACACAATACTATTCAGAGTCCAACTGTATCCTACTTTCTATACAATATTCAACACAATTTTAACAAACTCCACCTTGGCGAATATTCTTCACCACCTTGAATTCTGCAATGCGTCAAACTTCTCATGAGAAGAGTGGGAGGGGGTGGGTGGAGGGATAAACCCTAGGTCTTTATGAGCGGAAGGGGTTATGGGCCAAATAATTGGGCTTTGTTTGCTCATGAATTTGCGGGACAACATTGATTAATTGGCCTCATAACCAATCAATCGGTCTAAGAGACCATTTAATTAGTCTAACGGACCATTTAATTGGCTTGACAAGTTAATCGTGATGAATATGTGTTATTCGATTCGGCCGCCCGATGAGTAGCGATGAACTGGCCAATAACTGATTAATCAGATGAATTCTTAAACGGCGGAGAACCATATTTGTGATCAAGAGTAGCCGTGTCTCCAACACAGAGTAACTTGTCTTTCCAACTTCTCAACTGCTTCTCTAAGCGCCCCTCTACATGTTTCCACTTTGCATTAGTGAGACGCCAATAATGAAATGGAATTCCCAAAAATTTAATGGGAAATGGCCTTGCGGACAACAAAAAGGTTAGCATAATCAGCCGGCACCTCACAGGCTTCTCCAAAGCAGAACAATTCCTTTTATGAAAGTTAATTTTAATGGCCGGCATTTGCTCAAGTGCCGAAAGCAAGAGTTTAGGTTTCGAGCTTATCCGGCTCAAGTTCCATAAAAAGTATTATAGCATCGACGTATTGCAGAATAGAGAGGCCATCATTCACAGGGTGTGGCACTGCTCCTGCAATCTGACCATCCTATTATTGGGTATAATCCCTAATGAAGGAACGTAGAATACCTCAACAAAGAATTTAGAATGCTGGTGGTACGCTAATCTTGGTGCTACATTTATTGGCTAAATCAAGTGTTTGATGTAAGAACCAAACACATTGCAATCGACTCCCCACTTTATCATACTAGCAAGAGTGTCTCGGAAGATGCTCGAGATACGTTCCGTTCCCTCCAAAGAGCAGGTAGCTGGTGGCTTCACCAAAGCTATACCACCTATGAAGCTTCTTTAAAAATTTGGACGCAATTGATAAAGTTGAAATTAGAGGGAGTGTTAGACATGCTTTGGGTTGTCGCACTGGTAACCGACCTGGCCATATAAGGGTCCGGCCAAGATTTGTTTAGAGTCCTCTTGAAGGGTCTCTCCGGGGTCCTCTAAGCCATGTAACGATTGCTTGTTATCCCAGGAACGCATACGTTTCAGGCCAAATATCAATCGTTGTTTCTCGCTCCCACGAGCTAGCGTTACTACACAATTGCCTGCTTCCACGACGATCATTCCATGGAGGCCGGGTCATTACGTACGTACCCTCCTTTGTTTGTGAAAAAAGAAATTGATTGTCACCGCGCGGCGGGCAACAAGTGCATCGTCAACCACGGCCACACAGTGGGCCAAGCACAGCAACCTTGGGCCGATGGACACGGTATCTACAGGCCAGCCCGGACGGTCAAATCTAACATGCACCGCGGCTCCAGCAAGGGACCAGTGCATGAAAGTCATCTTCTCATTATTGCATGCCGGCGGCCACACGGCGCGGTAATCATAGCAACACGGTGCGGAGCTTTCACACATTGGCCCGAGCGACACGACTCAAAGCTTTTCTTCAGTATGCCGGACATGACATTCATTGTACTAGTACGTATTCTACAACGGTCTCAAGCAAATAAAAGAGACGGTCTCGATCAATCGGCCTTATAGAAAGCCAGGACGCTCCGTCTCCTCCTATATATACAGCGCGACAGCCGAAGCGAGCAAAACCGCAATGGCAGCGACGCGAGCGTGCTTGCTCCTTGTCGTCGTGGCTCTCACGTTTCTCTTCTTGGAGGGCCGGGCGGCGGTGGCGCCGGCGACTGCAGGGAGTTTCGTGCAGCGCCGGCGGGAGGTGCGAAGCCTCCTCAGGCGGCTCAATAAGCCTCCTCTCGCAACCATTCAGGTACATGCATAGTAATAGCAGCTTGTCGCGTGTGTTCGATTGCACACTACTACGTTGCAAGCGTCAGCACGCTAGACATGCATGTTTAGCTACTCCAAGCAATTCATGTGGTCCTTGTTAATTTGCATTTTTTGTCCTCGTCTCACGAGCCATGCTTGCCAGCAGTGGGTAGTAGTCTTCTTCGACGGAGCACTTCAGGGCAGCAGATGCATGCAAAGAAAAAAGGCTTAGCCATGGTGTGGAGTATCACACAAATTTCATGCATACGATACTCTCTCTATAAAGAAAGAGAGAGAGCGTTTTTTTCTAGCTCGGCCTACATGGTACCCCATATCAAAACCATCCATTCTGGCATCTGGTTCATGCGGATGTGTGCATCATTGCAGAAATAAGCAACTTGCGCCAGACCCTCAGAGCTTAATCCTCTGCTGCGGGGCACATGACCTGATTTGACTGTGTCCATCAAACCAGCCCCGTTGTATTCTTTTGTCCACTATTGACGCGTGTACAGGCAACACCCACTGGTGGAAAAAAGGCCTTTGGTCGCGGTTCGCAACTGCCATTAGTCGCGGTTGCGCAACCGCGACCAAATAAGCGCGACTAAAGCCCCCACCTTTAGTCGCGGCTGCTTAAGAACCGCGACTAACGGCCCGTCCACGTGGGCGCCAGGCGGCCGTCGGGGCGGAGGACCTTTAGTCGCGGTTCTTCTGGCCAACCGCGACTAAAGGCCGCCACAGGTTTAGGGTTTTAGCCCCCCCCCCCTAAACCTGTTTTCTGTTTAATTTGTATTGTTTTATTTCTTTTGTGCTTTATTTTAATTTTGAAGGAGTTTCATATATTCTACGGTACTACATACATGCATATGAATGTAC
>NC_041386.1:744231928-744236968 GCF_002162155.2 Triticum dicoccoides | reverse complement strand
TAAACCTGTTTTCTGTTTAATTTGTATTGTTTTATTTCTTTTGTGCTTTATTTTAATTTTGAAGGAGTTTCATATATTTTACGGTACTACATACATGCATATGAATGTACAATTTCAAATAAATTTGAAATTAGAACCAAAAAGAATTCAAGAGGAATATACAATATATATTCAATATCATCGGATGACCATATACAATTTTGAACAAGTTTCCATACATGATTTAATGCATATAAAGTTCTACGTCCTCGTAATAGTGTTCTCCTTTAGGATGGAGGACTTCCCTGCTGAACCATCCAGCTAGTTCCTCTTGAAGTGGTCGGAAGCGAGCTTCTGGACTAAGCATCCACCGGAGGTTATTCCTCTGAGCATTGGTATCACTCGGAACCCGCTCAGAGGTGTATCTCCGGATTATCTCACAGACATAGTATCCACATAGATTGGTCTCCGGTGGCTGAATATCCCCAGCATTCTTAGCCTTTAACATTTTGAATTCTAGCTCTTTTTTGAATTCACCGACCTTTGTATCTACGAACCGTCTCCAAACCCTACAAGGCAAAGAAAATTAAATGAACAAGAGAGTTATTAATTAGTTACTTGATATTAGGAAATGAACGAAATAGACCGATCGATATAGAGCGCAAATGAATGAAAATAATTACTTCTGCAGCATTTTTCTCATGCCGCCCCAAAGCTTTGGATCCATATTCACAGAGTCGTGGACGAGACATTCTGAGGTGTTAACTTTAATTACTAGCAGAATCCAGTGGAACCTGCGGACACGATACATGCACAGTACGTCATGCATAACTCATCGATTAGCCGGCCACATACCATGCATGGAGTAAACAAAAGAGAATGTGCTCAAGACAGAAACACTCACTCAAAATGGTAAGGAAATAGAATATCACTTTTGAGTTCCTGCTTTGTAAGAAAGTGCCACAGGTCTGCCTCCACATCGGCGGGGTGACGCTCCAACACATGTCCATTAACGATGTGTGGGTCAATGAACCCAACATCATGGATGTTCCTTACTCTGCATTCCTTAATCTTCATTCTGCATGTATAATAGCGGACACAACAATATAGTTAGGACATATATATAGTGCAGGCAATATGAACGAGATGGGGTAGAAATTAATAAATCACTTACAGAACGTAGCAACTGATGATAGATTTATCGAGCTCGCGCAGATTGAAAAGCTGGAACAATTCACTCAGTTCAATTTGTACATAGTAATGTTTGAAGTGATGCTCATGTCTAACTTCCGCATAAATATATTCTTTGGCGTTTTTATTTTTTATGTAACCCTTGTACCATTTCAGCAGACCTTTCATTTGTGGAGGTAGATCTTTTTCCTGCGCAGGCTCGACGAGAGGCCCATTCTTGACATATGTAATTACTACCTCCTTCACTGGCGCCTCATCAAGGCCTAACAGTTCACGAAGAGTAATACCTAAGTTGGCCGCTTGTTCTCTGGCACTCGTTACAGTAAATCCCTGTGCTGCCGCAGCTTGTATGATCTCGGGGGCATCCGGACAGAAGGCTTCCACTATAAGCGGGGCAATCGATTGTTTACTTTGTTCCCCGAGCTGGGCAACTTGTTTCCCGCTTTTTTTACTTTCGGCCTTCTCCCGCTCTTTGTTCTCCTTGAACATGAGTGCCTGCCTGCGAAGTTCACGTGCATAGTCGTTAGGCAGATTCTTCGCGGCTTGGGACGGTGTGCTCAAAAATGACTTAGCCCACTTCTTTTGCTCATCAGAAAATACTGGCTTGGGCTCGGGCTCTCTTTTCTTCTTGCAGTCCGCCTTCCATTTCTCCAAATCAGCAGCCGCGGCCGCGTCGACTTCCTCGGCACTACGTTCCCAAGGCCTTGTGGGGAGAGGCTTCAGTGATGGCTCCGGTACCTTTGTGGTCTTAGGTACATAAGGGTCCGGGTTAATAATCCAGGACTGCTTCTGCTTCTTTGCCGGAGGTGGATTGGGGGGCGGCGTCTGATCACCCGCCGGACGAGGACTGGGGGGCGGCGGCTGATCACCCGCCGGACGTGGTGGACTGGGGGGCGGCGTCGGCTGACGTGACGGAGGTGTAGGTGAACCGCCACCACCACCACCACCACCACCACCGCCACCGCCACCACCACCACCGTAGGGGGGTGGACTTGTTGTCCTTGGCGCCTCGCCTGGAAACTTGATAAACTTCTTTTGCCATAGAATGAAATGGCGCTTGACATCTCCAAGTCTTTTCTCCCCTTCAGGTGTAGCAATGTCAATCTCCAGGTCCTCAAACCCTTGGACTATGTCCTCCACCGTGACACGAGCATAGCCATCTTGAATAGGGTTGTTGTGGTGGAGTGCTCCAGGTAAACATGGTAAAGCACTGCCGATGGCTACCTTCATGGACATGTTCCCGATAGGATAATACAGATGACATTCTTTCATCTCCTTTATATCGTCCACGGGGTAGCGAGGAGGCTCCGGTGAAGTAATTTCGACCACCAGAGGCTCCGGTGCAGTAATTTCGACCACCAGAGGCTCCGGTGCAGTAATTTCGATCGTCGGTGCATCTGCACCAGCCGGTGGGGCCTCCGTGGAAGCCACGCTGCTTCTCCGCTGCTGGCTTCCGAGATCCGCTGGATGATCTTCATGCTGCACCCGAGCTGCATCTCTTTCGGCTACTAGTACACTCATGGTTTTCTTCATCACATCCATTTCCGATGCCAACCGCGCCACAACATCTGCTTCCCGATCCATCTTTCTCTTACGGCTTCTGTAACCGTACGGGTCATCGTTCTGGGGGAACCCTATTTTCCACGGAATGTGCCCCATGCCTCGTACACGTCCTCCGTGTTCAGGATTCCCGAGGGCTTTTGTCAGCGCGTCGTTCTCTCTGTTGAACTTGATCTTCCCCTGTTGAGCATCCCTCATTGCGTTAATAAGGGCTTGGGTGGGTTTAATTAATTTGCCCCGGTAAACACACTCCCCTGTCTCCGGGTTCAGCGTTTCCCCATGCCCGTACCACCAGCTTTTGGCCCTTGGGTCCCATCCCTCCGTACCTGGACGGATTCCTCACGCCCTCAGCTCGTTCTCCATCTTCTCCAACCTAGGCACCCAAATGCGATACCCTCCTGGCCCCATAACATGATTGTACTCCTTCTTAGCCGCATTTTCCTTATTTTTTTTCGATATTTGAATGAACTGCTCCGATTTCTTTTGCTTCACAAATTCTGGCCAATCATGTTTCAGTTTCTCATATTGTCCTTTGAAATCCGGAGTCTTGTTCTGCTTGACAAAGTCATGGGCTAGATTTTGCTTGAATTTCCGGAATGCGTCGGCCATCTTATGAAGAGCGAACTGTTTGACTAGCCTCCTCCTCTCCTTGTTTTCCTCAATCTTGTTACCCTCCTCATCGAATTTGTTGTATTCCGGAGGTAGAACGAAATGTTCCATAAGCTTCTTGAAGCAATCTTTTTTTGTTCTCTTATCGACAAAAGTGAAACCATCAATTCGTGCCTTCTTTGGCTCATTCCACTCCTGGACGGTGATCGAGATGTTGTCTCTAACAATGGCTCCGCATTGGCTGACAAACTTGGTGGCGTTCTTGCGGGGCTCCAGCGGCCTGCCGGTTGCACTGTCGACAACCTCGATGGTGCATGTTTCTCCTTGTTTCATCGTCTTGGTTGCGCCACGCTTTGACGACGTACGCGATTGTTTCGACGATCCGGCCGAGGGCTAAAATAAGAAAGAGTCGCGCGCGTTAGTACACACATATTTATTCAAATCAGTTAGTTTATATCACCAGAGGCTCAATGTATATATATACCTCGGTGCCGGAGGTGGTTGCTACTTCCATTTGAAGATCGTCGTTTATCGACGTTTGTTCGGCATCATCTTGCTGACGGCGCCCTTCATCTTCACCGTCAAGGTTCAGATAAGAAGAGATATCATCTTCTTCTTCTCCGGTCGGCACATATAGAATATCGCCGTTTATGATGCCGAACATATGTGCTTCACCGTCCGGATCATAGTTGTCCATAATCGGGTCAGCTCTATCGTCCGCCATTATGTCAGTCCTGAAAACATGTAGTAAAAACAAATTAATTAAGTGAAGAAGGGGGGCGGTGGCGGTGGCGGTGGCGAAAGGGCGGTGGCAAAAGGAGGGGGCGAGGAAGGGGTGGGAGAGGGTGTCGCGGTAGAGCGCAAGACGGGGCGGCACGAATGTCATTTTGTGAAGAAACTTTGCAAGCAATTAAACATTTGTCAATGTTTGGTAAAAAAAATACAGGTAGCGTCTGTTGCTCCTAATGATTGGAAACGGTTTCCAATTGCCAACGAGGATTTAGATCGACTACTACTACTAGTTGCATTGCTCCCCATCGGGACGATGTTGCTCCTAATCCCCTCCTTTGGAATCTATAGTACTAGTGCATACTAGCTGGCCGTTGACCGTTGTTGCTCATCGCGTTTTCTCAAAGTCCCCTGATTTTGCTCAGGGCTAGTTCGGAGATTTTGCTGGTCCACTGATTTTGGATCAACGCCGGGATGGCATGGGCGCTCGGCGATGATGCGAAGTAGACTTGCACAGGCAACGTCGGCTCCTGATCAGATCTGGGGGTCGCGAACTAGCGATTGGATCTCGGAAGGGAGTTAGGAAAGCGAACAGACGTGCGTTCAAGGCTACAACTTTTTTTTTAGGATCTTGAAAACAACTACACGTTCAAGGCCCGGTCCTGATTTTGCTCATCTACCCGGGGCGGAGTTCGCACTGCGCGAGGGCCGACTCCGCGGGGTGCTGCCGCGTCGCCTCGTCGACGCTGAGCGCGTTGGCGAGGACCGTGTACATGGTCGGCACGTCGCCGGCGGAGAGGGTCATGCTGTCCCCGACCAGCGGCGGCCACGGACGGGGAGGGCGGCGGCGGTGACTGGGAAGGAATGATCGGAGAGGAAGGAAGGTCGCGGCAGTACCGAGGCCGGCCGGCGGCGCGCGCGCGGTGGGCGAGGGCGACGGCGGGCGGCGTCGAGGGCGAGGGCAACGGCGGG
>NC_041386.1:744230186-744231135 GCF_002162155.2 Triticum dicoccoides | reverse complement strand
TGTGCTTTATTTTAATTTTGAAGGAGTTTCACATATTCTACGGTACTACATACCGTCTCCAAACCGTCTCCAAACCCTACGAGGCAAATACAAATAATATGTCAAAAATAAAACTAATTCAATTCAATATGTTAAAAATACAAATAATATATCAAAAAATTCAGAAAAATAGAACTAATTCATTTCAATATGTTAAAAATACAAATAATATATCAAAAAATTAAGAAAAATAGAACTAATTCAATTCAATATGTTAAAAATACAAATAATATATCAAAAAATTCAGAAAAAAAAACTAATTCAATTCAAAATGTTAAAAATACAAATAATATATCAAAAAATTCAGAAAAATAAAACTAATTCAATTCAAAATAATATACCAGAGGCCGGTCGTCGGCTATGGTGGTACGGCCGGACTCTGCAGAGCGTCATGTACTACATCACGGGTAATATAATTCACATGATCCGTTCAACAAAGTTTGGTACAATAAATTATTACACATCATTTCTTCCCTTGTGTCCCTGCTTGCTTACGATTGTGCCGTATCCATGGAGCATCCTCATCATTTAACTTAATGCTTGGGTCGGTGTTCACTTTGAAGGGCGGAATTTCAGCAAACATATTATAATCTTCTGACATGTCTGTCTTGTCCTCCACTCCCACGATGTTTCTTTTCCCTGAAAGAACAATGTGGCGCTTTGGATCATCGCATGATGTACTGATCGTTTTCTTATCTTTCCGTTTCCTCGGTTTGCTACTCATGTTCTTCACATAGAAAACCTGAGCGACATCTTTCGCTAGGACGAATGGTTCGTCAAGGTAACCAAGATTGTTGAAATCCACCATTGTCATTCCGTATTGCTGGTCCACCTTTACCCCACCTCCTGTTAGCTTGAACCATTTGCACCGGAACAAAGGGACCTTAAAGGAGGGTCCATAGTCAAGTTC
>NC_041386.1:744223856-744230176 GCF_002162155.2 Triticum dicoccoides | reverse complement strand
TGTATCATTTGTCTTCCCATACACGCCCAAGAAGCTTAGGAGGTTCACGCAAATATTCTTCGTAACGTGCATCACGTCGATTGCAGAGCGGACATCTAGGACTTTCCAATATTCTAGCTCCCAGAATATAGATTTCTTCTTCCACATGGCTGCGTGCCCGTCAGCTCCCTTCGGAACTGATTGTCCGCCAGGACCCTTTCCAAAGATGACTTTCAAATCCTTGACCATATCAAATACCTCAGCACCAGTGCGTTCCGCAGGCTTCGGCCGGTGATCTGCCTTGCCGTTGTAATGCTTGCCCTTCTTTCTTACTGGATGAATTTTCGGAAGAAATCGACGATGCCCAAGGTACACGTTCTTCTTACAATTTGGCAAATGTACACTTTCAGTCTCATGTAAGCAGTGCGTGCATGCATTGTATCCCTTATTTGACAGTCCCGAAAGGTTACTAAGAGCAGGCCAATCGTTGCTGGTTACGAAAAGCAACGCTCGTAGGTCAAATTCCTCTTGTTTGTGCTCATCCCACACACGGACACCACCCCACAACTGTAAAAGTTCATCAACTAATGGCCTTAGGTACACATCGATTTCGTTGCCGGGTTGCTTCGGACCTTGGATGAGCACTGGCATCATAATGAACTTCCGCTTCATGCACAACCAAGGAGGAAGGTTGTAGATGCATAGAGTCACGGGCCAGGTGCTATGGCTGGAGCTCTGCTCGCCAAAAGGATTCATGCCATCCGTACTTAGAGCAAATCTTATGTTCCTTGCGTCAGCTGCAAAATCTTTGAACCATCTGTCGATGTTTCTCCATTGCGTTCCATCTGCGGTGTGTCTCAACTCCCCGTCCGACTTACGGTCCTCTTTGTGCCATCGCAACAACTTGGCATGCTCTTTGTTCCTGAACAGACGTTTCAACCGTGGTATTATAGGAGCATACCACATCACCTTGGCGGGAACCCTCTTCCTGGGTTTCTGGCCCTCAACATCGTCACCAGGGTCATCGTCTCTGATCTTATAACGCAATGCAGTGCATACCGGGCATTCATTCAAATTCTCGTATTCACCGCGGTAGAGGATGCAGTCGTTGATGCATGCATGTATCTTCAGAACCTCTAAACCTAGAGGGCAGACAACCTTCTTTGCTTCGTACGTACTGGCGGGCAACTCGTTATCCTTTGGAAACATATTCTTCAACATTTTCAGCAAGTTTTCAAATGCCGAGTCAGCTACACCTGCCTCTGCCTTCCATTTCAGCAAATCCAGTGTGCAGCCCAGCTTTTTCAGACCATCATCGCATCCGGGGTACAGCGCCTTTCTGTGATCCTCTAACATGCGATCCAAATTCTCCCTCTCCTTTTCAGTTTCGCAGCGTCTCCGTGCATCAGCAATGGTCCGACCAAGACCATCAACGGGATCATCACGTGCCTCTTCTTCACCTTCCCCTTCACCTTCAGCATCCTCCATGAAAGTATCACCGAAATGAGCAAGATAGCTTTCATCGATGAAATCATCCCCTTCTTCATCTTCTTCCATTATAACCCCTCTTTCTCCATGCTTGGTCCAACAATTATAGCTTGGCATGAAACCGTGCCGAAGCAGATGCATGTGAACATCTCTTGAGGAAGAGTAACCCTTCTGATTCTTACAGATAACACATGGACAGATAACAAAACCCCCCTGCTTGTTCGCATTAGCCACTACGAGGAAATCTTTCAAACCCGTAGTGAACTCGCCGGAGAGTCGGTTACCGTACATCCATTGCCGATTCATCTGCATTATTATAATATAAAATATATAATTAACCATCATGCATTTGTTAAACTAACTAGCTACAAACAATATAAATTAAACAATGAACTGCACAGATGCATATTTTATCAATGACACATCAAAGGTTCATCAAGTTGCTAACCGCGATCGAGGAGTGTGGCTCCAACACTTCATGTCATGTTTGTTTCATGCTCTTGGGGCATTTCATCAAACACCTTATGTGCATAAGAGGAACCAAAAGCAAACCTACACCCACTTGTGAAGAGAATGGCTCCAAATGGCTAAGTGTTGGCTGCTGGATGGGTATATATAGGGGAGGGGCTTTAGTTGCGGTTGGCCTGGCAAACCGTGACTAAAGGTGCCCGAAGGCCTTTAGTCGCGGTTGTCCTGGCCAACCGCGACTAAAGACCCTCACGTGCGCCAGCTGGCCACCGAGCGCCCTGGGCCCAGGCCTTTGGTCGCGGTTCACCTCCAGAACCGCGACTAAAGGTCCCATTAGTCGCGGTTCCTACAGCTTCGCGACTTATGGGGCTGGACGGAAGCCTGTTTTTCCACCAGTGACACTTGGCTCTTCCTCCTCCCGCCTGTTGCCATGTGCAAATGATTTCGTGCAAAGGCAGACACTCTCTGTTGAAACTTCACTTCTCCATCGAACTTCTGACAAGCTTCTGCATGCTTCATACAATCATATTCTCTCCTCTGTTTTTTTCTCTTTTAGAAACTCTCTCCTTTTTCTTTCTACAAACCTCTTAATACTAATAACATGCATGACAGCACAAAAGTGAGCGTTAGATGTCAAAAACTGAGTCAATTATTTAAGGTAAAAAAACTGGGTCAATTATTTGAGATGAAATAAACTGGGTCAATTGAAAATATGCATGTGCTACAGTGTGAGGAGACAGCTACAGTACCCTAAGCCTAGCTCCTCTCATACAGGCTCTCTCCCTCTTGCACCGCATTAACTACTCTTTCTCGCTCTCCTCTCTATGTCCCCTTCCCGTGGTCTTGCCTGCAGCCTGCATGCACCTATGCCCACTTCACTGTAAGCGAGAAGGAGCCACGTGATATAAGTACACCCGTCTCTGATAATCGTCTGACATTGCTTTACTGAATTGCACATATCTCAAGATGAACCAACGACCGAGATAGTGAGTACCAGGTAGCTCGAGCTTCACTACAACTTTCCGAAAGAAATATAAGAGTGTTTAGATCAATAAAGTAGTGATCTAAACGCTATTATATTTCTTTTACAGAGGGAGTACTGTTCGCATACTCCATCCGTCCTTCAAACAGTGTACTTTCAACTTTGTTGGAAGGTCATACTATTTCAAACTTTCATCAAGTTTGTGTAAAAATATATCAATGTTTGTGAAACTAAATAGGAGTACGACGATGAAGATATATTTTATAATGAATCTAATGTTACTAATTTGATGGCATAAATGTTGGTGTACTATTCTATAAACACAGTCAAACATAAAAAATATTTGACTTTCCAACAAAGTTGAAAGTACACTCTTCAAGGACGGAGGGAGTAGTGTGTAGTATTATGGGTTAATATTTTAGAGCTCCTTATTCATTATTTTGTATTAATACTATAATATGATATCATGATACTAGTATGATACTCCTTCATTTCTTGTTTAAAGGGCCCAACTCAAAAATCTTTGTTTTATCATTTAATGATATATCATGTAATTAATATGCGTAGTTACCAAGTCTACATGATACGCTATGATACCCCCACGCACTATAGGAGGTCAATAGCGCATTTACATTCAGGTAAAGGCAGCAACCCTACATGGTAAAGGTGGCGCATGCCTTGCATATGTGGCTAAGTTATTTTTATTTATTTTTTTATCTCCGTGAAAAGGATCCTATATAAGAAGAATCCTTACTTCCATACAGCGATGGGTTGCTGTGCTTTAAACTGGCCGCCATGCACAACTATTTCTTAGGGTCGAGGGAGTGCAAGAAAAACATGATAAGCAATAATCCTTCTAGTGCAAAATGTCCAACAAAAAGAAGAGAGCATATTTTGTTTTTGTCCTGTCTTGGATTTTAAGTCTAGCGTGCTTCTTCCACTAAGCTCCTCGTGTTTCCTCGTTTAAATGACTGCCTCATAGAATTCTAACGTATATTGATGTGCAATCCAATGCTAAGACATAATCCAAGGTCAAACATGGAAGAGACCACCTGGAGATAGTCCTGTACGCTAATGTTAAGATGGAGATGGACCCCAGCTTATGTTATCAAGTCCAAAATATAATTTGGTTAAGAAAGATAGGTTGTTCAGATGTAGATCCAATCAGATTAGTATGTTGTTCGGTTTCGGTAATTGCTTTGCCGAGCAAGTTTTGTCTCTTGGAAGCCGGATTTACAAAGGGAAGCCTTACTCGGCTTTAGACTAAGAGATGGAATCTTATTTGTTTAAAAAAACTAAAAATGCCGTGACCGATTGAATTTGCACGAAAACCGAAAGACAGACCGCACTATTTTATTCTACATTATGCATAATCTATGAGTAGGATTATAGAAGATCTAACATTTGGTAGTATGCTCGTATTGTCCTCCCTTTTTTCTACATTGTTGCAACCACTGATTCCAGAAATTAACAGAGCCCAGATGGGGATGTCATAGACTGTGTGCACATCTCCAAACAACCTGCATTCGACCATCCTCTTCTCAAGAACCATACTATCTAGGTAATACTTTGCGGCACTATTTCCCTTCATATAAGTGTTGGTTGCGGAAAAGTTCAGTGCCCCCACGCTATTACACACATATACTACCTATGTTTTTATTTATTTCGCATATTAGATTTGACTGAAGTCAAACTTTATAAAGTTTGACCAAGTTTATAGAAAACAATATGGACATCTACAGTAATGAATTTTTATGATGAGAAAGTATATGCAATGATGAACCCAATGTTAATGATCGCTGGTGTATATGTTAATATAGTTTCCTACAAACTTATTGAAAGTATTTAAGGTTTGACTTTATACAAATCTAGTATGCGGAGTAAATAAAAACGGAGGGAGTATCATTATATAACTCAATCGTCACCTTTCAGATGCGGCCTTCTTACCAACCAGGAGACATGTATCATGACCTCAACTTCACATCTCATCCAATCACCCAAACATGGCATCAAAATGGAAAGTGCCCTGAGAACACGATACCGATCCGAAGGACCAATGAGGAGGATGTTCTAAGGGCCAGTTCCATCAAGAGATATGGCAAGAAAATGCCTTGGAGTATCCCAAACCTCAATTCAATCAATGACCCTGACACACCCAATATATTGAGGGGCCACCAGGTAAAAAGGCCATTTAAGAATCATGTTCATATGAGTAACAATCTTCTCCTTGGTTTGCTACTGCTATTATTTAAGAAAGCGCACATTTAACTTCTTTTTTTCTCTCCCGTTGAGCAGCATGCCGTAGCATCGACAAGTATTGATAAATGCCAAGGAACGAGAGCAACCTTCAATTTGTGGCAACCAATGATTGCGAGGGCCAATGACTTCAGCTTGGCCCAGCTCTGGATCACTGGGGGTTCCTATAGTGGCAATGACCTCAATACCATTGAAGCAGGATGGCAGGTAAACGTTGAACTCACCTTCATAAAGGATCTATTAAACTCCGCCTTTTAGCTTCCGTGCATTATAAATGTGTTGTTGAAAGAATCAAAGCATATGAATGAGCTAGTCTAGGTTCTTCATACATGCAATTCTTTTTCTTTCATAAGTTGTGCTAGAATGATTTCTTTTAAGAGCTAAGGGCATGTAGAAAGCTATAGAGCAGAGACATTTTTATTTATTTATACATGTACATGTTATCTACGTATACTACTAGACAACTTAAATAGTTTGTTGCCTGCTTTCAATCTACAAGACCTGTAGTAGTATTTAATTCCCAAAAAAAGATATTAACAAGCAAATAAATAAACTAGCATGTCGACTAACTGTCATAGTTCAAAAAAAATAATAATTTAAGCTTGAGATAGCCTAACAAAAAAAGGAACAACATCTTCAACCACTTCATGGCCTAAAACAACAATAACCTCCTAAAGATAATGTGAAAAATAATATAAAGTAAAGATCTAAATCAAAAGCCAAATTTTCCACATCTGCCATTATCAAAGTAATCTTGAGTAACCTGCTAATTTGCATCTAAATTGCCCATCTCAAAAATGATGAACTTTTTGTTATCATATCCTCTAAATATGCATCTAAGTTACCCACTTTCCCTTATTAACATGTATACTGTAAAATAACCTCCAAAAATAAGATTATAAATTATCTATTGTTTTCATTATAAAGAAAAATGTAACTTCATGTAACATTCTTCCAAACTCCAATAAACTTGTATGACACGTGTCACAGTTGGCAGAGACAGGATTGGGTTGGGCCTTGGGAAACCCCAGGACAAATTCATGCTACAGTGTGAAATAGAGTCAAAAGTAGTACAATCATCAAAGTAATCCCGTGTCATGACCCGGCTGGGGCGCAAGCAGCCCGGGTCTTGTCTTTCCACATGTGT
>NC_041386.1:744209839-744223804 GCF_002162155.2 Triticum dicoccoides | reverse complement strand
TATATATATATATATATATATATATATATATATATATATATATATATATATATATATACGGTGGCGCTAAACTAAGCGAGAGCGCAAAGCTCTTATTCTACGCGCCGGTCGCTAAATCAGCGCAATCCTCGTCCCCGCTAATTGTTTGAGAGTAAACAGAAATAGAAAATATGGTAATGCATTTAATTTATGTTACCACTTCACGCGCCCCACCACCGTCCCGTGGCTCCGTGCCACCCGCTAATCATAATGGTAAAACCGGATGCAGGAAAAAGTAATGGAATTAAAATGGTTACTGCTAGTCACGCACAACACTCCGCTCGGCAAACTAGACTTTATTCTATTCCAGCTAAAATAGCTACTAGAATAGTAATCGCCGGCGTTCTTCTAATCATAGTAACAATCATTGTAAAATATAGTAAAAGAATTAATTTGGTTACCATTGCACCCACCACCTCCGGCCTTGCGCCATATGTTGCATAGTAACATTAGGTGAAAAAAATAGTAAACATACTAATTAGGTTACACCTGCACAGACTACTTCTCCTTCATGCATCACAATTTAAGCACATAGTAAATGAACGTTCAAACAATAGTAATGGAATTACTGTTGCACTCACAACTTCCATGGCACGTACCATAATTAGGGCACATAGTTACTACTACGCTCAACCACATTTCCCCTGGTAGTAACTAACACTAGAAAATATAGTAACTGACTTCGTTACTACTATCACACCACAAGGCAAAACAACATGTATTACTATAGCATTTTAAAAGAAAAAACATGTATTACTATAGAATGCACATACTTTACGACCCATACTTGGCTAAGCAAACTGGTAACCCAGCGTAGCATGCTTACCATCATTTAATCATGTGATTACGATGAAGTTAACTAGTAATGCACTCACACCACATTAAGTGGACCCATTCCAGCCGATGCGAGTGGGAAGGTCCAATTTAGTTCCCGTACAATGGTAGCGCGCAGAATAAGGTAGTATACGCTCAGGCTTAGATTAGCATGCCTATATATATATATATATATATATATATATATATATATATATATATATATATATATATATATATATATATATATATATAGGCTTGCTAAAATGAGCGAGAGTGTATTTATAGTTATAATACGCTCCGGCCAGAGCAGTGTGAATCGTGTCCGTAACCAACCTCGCTCCTAACTACGCTAAACCAACTGACCCCTCAATGATGCGGTAAATTGATAGTAACCAGGGATGGGTATATAGTAATGCAATTACTACCTGCCTTTTTGAAAGCAATAGCAACGAGATCATCATGAGTTGTAATTCTCAACTTTCATATTACAAGAAAATAAACTAATCATCCAATTGTACCCCGCAGTTGATAGTAATGCAATTACTACTACCTACCTACGCGTTCTAAAAAACTAGGAGTACCTCGTTCTGGCACTTAATAATAACAACGACTAGTTGTGCGGTAATTGAATTACCATACCCTCAAATATTCCTTTAATTACTCACATTACTTTATCTTTTCATTTGTATTTTTTTTGCATTACCATCCACTTTTTACTACAGTCAATCTGTGAGTATGTAGTAATACATGTTACTACATATCAGCCCAGTAAAAAACCCTGGTCCATTACCATCTGTACCATTCCTTTTACTGGCAATGATTAGTGCCATCGGAATCGGGACGTAGCGGTCCACGGACCGTTACCCTCAAGATTTTTTGCGGTGGAGAATTAGGACCGGCAGGCATGACCCGCGCCCCTAATTAGGATCCATCGGCGCGTAGGCTAAGCAGGAATGCGCGCATGCTTACAATAGCGCAGCCGTGTGTGTGTGTGTGTATATATATATATATATATATATATATATATATATATATATATATATATATATATATACGGAAAATGCATCCTACTACCGGGTGTAGCTACACTCATTTCTTATATACTACCATGTGGTAGTATATACTCTACTTTATTATTTTTATTATGTTCATATACTATATCTAAGATACTCCAAAGTGAGTTATATGAAAAAATTGCAAGTGAGCTCATAATTTTATTGTATTTATGAAATACGTACATATTTGTACGTGAAATGAAGTATGCATAAAATATTATACATACTACCAAAAAGGTAGTATATATACTACCTAAACATTCTTATATACTACATACTACGTGTACATACTCTACGATATGGTAAATACTACAAAGTGGGAGTAACTACACCCGGTAGTAGAATATATAGGCCCGCTAAAATAATCCTGAGCGCATTATGGATTAGCGTGCACTCCGGCCGCCTGACCCAATCAGACTCCTCGCTAATTAGCCAGAACCGTCCCATGTTCCGAGCGCGTCCGTGACTGGGTAGAAAATCTCTCGTAAAATGCTAATGGAACATAGTAACCCTGATGTTTCGTGCGCTTCCGTGACCGTGTGGAATCCATCGTAAAACTCTAATGGAACATAGTAATAGATCTTGCTCATTACCGCCTCTCCTTGTGGCTATGCATGATTAGCGCAATTTGCACGTAGTAATGTGTTTATAGAATGTAGTAACGAAGTTTCATAATTAGTGAAGGAAGCATAGTAATGATTACTAGATTGCCATAACTATCACTCTGTGACCAAATTAAATACTCCCATTACTTGATTAAATGCCTACTAGATTAACAATTGTTTGTAAAGTATGCATAATCTTACTACAATCAAGACTGGACTTACAAGACAATTCAGTGGAAATACCTTACTAGAATTAAGACTTGACATATACCAGACTTCGGATGAAATACCCTAAGAAGAAGCTCTTAGGTAACCACTATATTAGTTCATGGTAATTGCATTACCACCATAAACCAATTCCTAGAGGGACTACTAGTTCCCAGCATTGACTAAAAGTAAGACACCCCGTAATGATTGTAGTTTTGTTACCATATATCTAAACATTCACTACCATGGTTAATTAGGCGGTTGGGCGGTGCATGCCATCCGATAAGCCAAACAATACCATTACCATATATGTCGAAGTTTACTATCATTAGCATGTAGTGTTCTGGGGCGGGGATGGATAGCCTGGCTTGGGTAAATGTGTTACTATATTCTGTAGTGCTTTTACTATATTTCACAAACAATTACGAGCGTGTAGACTAAAGAAAGGAGGGGCGGGGTGGTCAATGCAGTCACGTGATAATTATATGGTTGTTACGATGGTATTCATCTTTTTTACGATCAAGCGGCGACAAGTTTCTCGGTTGGTTAATTTGGCAGTGGCGCGTGCGGATGTCTGATCCGCCTAGCCTGGCCGGAGCGCACGATTAGCGATTCTACGCTCGGGCTTAGTTTAGCGCTATCGTATATATATTAGTTTAGAAACACAAAAGTGAAAGTACCATTCTACACCCGGGCTCAAATGCTCCTGGTGTGAACAGTAATCTCGAAAAAAAATAGAAAACCAATTCAACAAATACTATATTTTTTGTAGCATACTTTCAGAAATGTTTGTTGTGCATGAAAATTTTCATTATGAAATAACATTGGTCGAAGCCGCAGCAAAACAAATTCAGAGTTCCAAAATGCTTTGAAAGTAACATTTTCAGAGCATCAATTTTGTCTTTTTACCATGCATTCCACCTATGTGATTTTGTGATGAAATTTTCATGCACAACAAACATCTCTTGAAGTGTGACACAAAAATATCAGAATTTTTTGAATTGTTTCGAGTTTTTATATATTTTACTATTTACACCAGGTGCATTTGAGCCCGTGTGTAGAAACTCCATGTCCGAAGTGAAAGATGTTCCTTGATGAGTAACATGACAATGACAATAAGAATCCATCACGGTCCATGTTAAATTATACTGGTGTTTTATGGCAAGAAAGGTGCTACTTCGGATAAATTGATTATATATATACTAAATTTTTGTAACATATTTACACTGTATGCACGGTGACTTTGTTTTTTGAAACTACAACTGCACTCATTGTTCTTTGATAGAGGAAATCCGACATTTTTGGTACTACGGTGTAGGCTAAGACGTTTTTTATACCATTGTACTAACTAAGAGTATAGTTTATAATATATAATATATTTTCTAAACAAAAAATTGTATTTTAACTTAACGTCCAGACGAGCAAGATTCTTACAATTTAAACTATGTAAGGTCGGACTATGGAACCAAAGTGGATTAATGAAGTCCTGAGGGATGGCCAAACAAGAGCTGGCATAGCTCAAGCTACTAAACACATGTCGAACACACAGGGGTGCAATAAAATATGAAGTAATTTGTAATGGACGTCTATGATATTAGCATAAAAATATATGTAGTGTGAAAAGAAGGAAGGATATCCATAGTAATTTATGATTTGTTGCGAACCTCAAATCTGTGCATGAATATCCAATTCTTATGTCTCTTATAAAATACTTAAGTCTCTCAAGTTCCTGTAGGAGCATGGGTTCATAGACTAGTATGGTAGGCATGTGAAATTATTCTCGATACCATTGTATGCTATATGAAAACTATATCGGTACTATAAAATGATTTCTAGATATATAAGCACAGATATGGAGTATGTGTAATGGGTTCAACTACACAAGCAAGCAACATCCAGTTTGATGAGCCATCCAAAGTGTAGAAGGACCAAGATAAAACCATTGGGAGAACGAAATCAAGATGATGAAAATATATATTCAAAAGAGGGATTCCATGGGCATTTATCAAATGGAAGGAAGGGAGAAACACCTTGTTTGCAAAGCCTTAGATCGTCTTGCTTTTTTTGTTTTATCCCACAATAGAAGAGCCTCTTTCTCTCTCTCTCTCTCTCTCTCTCTCTCTCTCTCTCTCTCACGCACACACACACTCCCCTCAATAAATGACACCGAGGTGTACATTCTTATAGATTGGAAACATCATGCTATTATTTAGGCCCTAATAATTTTATAATGATGCATTAACTTTTGCAATGTATTTAATTGTGGCTAATGGCGTCATGCTCTCTGCAAACAATTGCAGGTCTACCCATATCTATATAAGGATAACAATACTAGACTCTTCATCTATTGGACTGTAAGATAAACATCATATTCCATTCTATCTTCATTATAACTCATATTGAGCCCTTGTTTTATTAAGGTAGAGAATATCATCAACGTACTAATTTCCTATTGTTGTGTAACATTGTAGCGTGATGGATATCATACAACAGGTTGTTACAACCTAATGTGTCCAGGGTTCATCCAGACGAACAAAAACATCGCCATTGGTAGCAGCATCTCCCCAGTATCCACCTATGGTGGCACACAACATGACTATGATATTTTAGTTCGGAAGGTAACACAACAAAAATAAGCTTTCACATCCTATGTATTGAGTAGACCCCCCCCCCTCCAAGTGTAGGATCCCTTATACCTTAAACGTGGAAATATGAGTTGGGTACAATCATTTTATTTTATACCACTCAATAGGATTTCATTTACTTTATTGCAGCCACTAGGATTAGAACTCAAGACATCTAGATTTGAGTTGCATGCACTGACTAGTTCATCCCAAAAGCTTAAGATGATGGAAAAGAATGAACAATCCACTTATAATTCAACATTAAGCATAGAAAATGAAATTCATGAATTGGCACAAATAATTGATGCCAGCTTCCTCTCCTTTATGAAATCGTGGCCCGTGGCTATTTTTGGTCTCACTAATGGTGTAGTAATTGTCCCCATGCATGTTTCATAGTTTTCCATGAATTTAAAACTCCTTCTTAACATGTTAGAATTTTAAAATAATCTTAGCCATTGATTTTAAGTTAGTTCAAGTGATTGGGACATGTTAATATTAGAATGGCTGGATAATAATGTTTACATATCATTTGAACTTTTATCAATGGTCTACATCACAACATGAAGAAAGTCCTTTCACCCTAGGTGCATGCTTGCATGCATCATCTAGTGCAGGTGTAGTTGTTATAGATTCACCAATTACATAGGACGAGGCCGATTTCGTCTCTATGTGATTTGAATGATAGAGTCGAGTTTGTTAGCATATACTCAAATGGTTTACCTTCTTATAGTATCTCAAGGTTATATGTACATATTGTTACCATCCATGTATTCACATATAAAATCCACAACGCTAGCCATATACACCCTCCATTCCCTTTTGTAGTTCGTATTAGTTTTTTGGTAAAATTCATCAATGTAGTGCGTGCATGCAGCCTAAGTCTTGTTTGGACAAATTCACCCTCGACAGAAATCACAGGAACCACAGCAGGGAGCGCACATGGGGTGGGACAAAACTTGCATCCAGGGTTAGTCTAGTATAAACCACATCTCCAGCGCATGCATTGGTATAAGAGCTGAGAACTATGCTCATTATAAACTGGAACAGAGGGAGTATTATTTGAAATCATTACTAGAAATACTCACCCCTGTCAGCTCACCAGTGTTGGTACAATTAGAATCAATACTTTCCCATGTGTTTAATATGAGTATCAGCTTGCTTTAAAAGCTACAAACATGCGTGTAAAACATTTGACTTGTGATGCACGCTTGTGTGGGTAGTTCTGCGTGGTGGCCTCCTTGCCTTGTGTGGTAGTTTTCTATATGAACCGGCTGTGCGACTAGTATGGAAACTTATGGGTATCGATAGATATCCATTTTATACTACTGGCAAGGCTGAGAGTGATAAGATAGTACAAATGGGTTATTTTGTAATGGTTTTCTATTTCAGTGCCCCAAGTTGTCTAGTACTCCTCAGTTTTACCCCACCCAACTACCATCGCTCACTTTTCCCCACCACCAGATGCCCCACACTCAAAAACACCCAAAATCTTGCAACCATCTCAGTTGTATGCGTGTCTATGTTTATGTGCATACACTTGGCTATATGACCTAATATCAAGCACGATTAGATTTATATTTAGATTTGTTCAACGCTAAAGCGGATCGAACTGACATAGTGACATTACACTTAGAGACTGCTTAAACTAATATGAAATATTAACTACGGCGACAGAAGATGGCCAGCTGACGCCCACAGATGGACGGCTACTTATCTTCATCGTCCGAAAGGATGATGGTGCCGTCGTCGTCATTTTTCTGGTCTTCGTCGTCGGAGGAGGATAAGATGACGACATCGGGTGACTTGCCTTCCGCCTCGACGGCGGACGCTGCACGGAGAGTAGCCGCCCTCCTCTAATCTCGAGCTGCGGCTTCTTCTTCAGCCACCCAACGCCTGTCAGCCTATGCCTAAGCCATGGATAGAGACGCAGCTAGCACCGCCTGGTCGAGCTGCTGCTGCGCCACACAGGGCCTCCTCGACATGGGCAGTGAGTATGACAACATCAGGATTAGGAGGCGGTGCGTCTTTCTCGGCCGTATCTTCCACGCCGTAGATGTCGAGGTGCTCCTACATCGCCTCGAAGGCCACCTCCTCCTCGGTGTCCTCCTCCTCGAGCTCCCTGCGGTTACGAGACACCTCTGACGACATGGGCTCGAGCTTGGAGTAGTTGAGTATGTGTTGGAGCCAATGAGAATGTGCCATAGTTGGAGCCCACAGCCGCTCCAGTATTTGAGCCACCGCCGGTGCTGGGCACCGGCGCCCTGGGGCAAAGACCGCTCATGGAGATCCTTGTTGTCCGTAACTTCCTCACCATGGTGGATGATGAACTAGCTTTGAATTGCATGGCGCGTGGAAGCAATGGAGTGAAGCGTCGGTGGAACAATGCCGCACATTGGTATTTAATCAGAGGAGTGCGGCGTGTGGACAATCAGCGCTGGGAGTTCAACGGAGCACCGCCCCCATATTTTCACATTGAATCGAGGCGTGTCGATGTGTAAAGTTGCGTCCCTATGGTGCGCTAATTGCCGTGATGCGACGAAGCTGCGTGGCAACGCGCATGGAGGGCAGGCTGCTTCGGGTTGGTTAGTTGAGACTAGGCATCTATGATGACCCATTGATCGAGCACGCGTGTCCCTGTTCCCCCATTGCCAGGTGGGCCACTCATGTCTGTAGCAACGAAGCACCCGCCCGATCAAGCCAATCAGGCCTCATCTCGCGGACCGACCATTGCTGACCCTAGCGCCTGATATAAGCCGTTCCCGACTAGCGATCCAACGGTCATGGCTGCGTGGGGTTTTGAGAGGGGTTAGAGGGGTTTGAGAGGGGTTGGAGTGCTAGGGTTGGGCATAACTATTTTAAAAATATTAAAAAATTATGAAACTTGTGCACATCATCTTTTTTGGTTACTAAGTTACTCGGAAAAATAAGAAACCACGACCAGGACCACAAATATTTTCATGAAATTTTCTTCATACATGGCCTTAAAAAATCAAAGAAAATGAGAATATGCTCAAAAAATGAAATCCTTGTGCATGAACCCTCTTGTGTGAACTAGTTACTGGAGAAAATCATGGACTTGCAATACCTCAACTTTGAAAAAAAAAACCTTCACAAAATGGCCTATCCAATATGAACTTGTATGGATTTCAATGCATATGCCCATGGTCATGGCCACATTCATGGCATAGTTCACAATAACATGTCCAAATTTGGCACAACCATGGATGTTACCATAGTGGACAATGTTTGAATAGTAATTATAATTTTATTTAGAATAAAATTTTATTTTTCCATTTTTCAAGTGCCAGAAATGAACTTTTTGTGAAGTACGTGTCTGAAATAAGTTATGAAATTTGGTCTTTCCATTTTTCATCCAAAGTAGACCACATTGTATGCATACTGCCCAAGTTTCATGAATTTTCAAGCTTTATTTCTATATTTCATCCATTTACTTAATTTCTAGACATTTAACAAAATTAGCTCAAATTTTAACTACAATGGTCATGTATGTATGTTCTGAAAATTGGCAAAAATCAATTTTACCTTTTGAATTGGTGGTACAGGCACTTGGCACAACAAAACTTGAATTCCAAATAGTTTGGTAGGATTGGTCAACAGCCTTGCAAGTTTGACCTCACTTTGAGAAAAAAAAGAAAATGGGAAAAACTTCAAAAAATGAAATCCTTGTTTATGGAGCCCTCTCGTGTGACCTAAATACTGGGAAAAACCATGGACTTTCAGTACATCAATTATTTTAAAAAAACTTCACACCATAAATTCCGTGTGCATGTATCCCTTTTTAAGTATGTTTTGCATGTTTTTGTTTTTGGTAAGTTTTGCATGTTATTGCTATTTTAGGTAAGTTTTGCATGTTGTTGCTCGTTTAGTTAAGTTTTGCATGATGCAAACATGCAAAAACTCTCTGAACATACAAAATACAAAATGTAGCATACACCAAGCACATTCAAATGACATAAATATTTTAACGATGGGCATCTACATGTCGGATCCTCATCACTTGCAGAAGGGGGTTGGAAACGCTTTAGATGGCAAGCCAGGTGCCGGTTGAAATGTTGAGCATTTTGCTCAAACTGTTGAGCTTATACTCCTCCACCACAATTGTTGCAGTCTTGCAAACGACTTGGCCTCCTATCTAAGCAGCGGTACATCCTCCACGACATCAGCACCGAAAAGCTCCTGGTCATTAGTTTGATCATCCTCGTCGTCCAATGCAATCGTCAGATCCATGTCTGCTTGTGAAGGATGCTCACGTCTTGTACATCCTCGTCCTGCTCCAGCTTGTTAGAATTCTTTTCCTCCTCCTCCTCGTCGGAAACTTCTTGCTCATCCTCCTCCTCTTCCCCCTCCTTGTCAGAAATTTCTTCCTCCTCCTCCTCCTCCTCCTTCTCGTTAGCATCTTCTTCCTCCTCATCCTCATCGTCTTAATCTTCCTCCTCTGATTCCTTGTTGACAACGTCGATAATACACAAGTTCACAGGCCCTTTCGGCACTGGATTCAACGCCAAGAGGCGGGGGCGGTACTCGTACCAGCGAGCTCGCTATCGAAGATCCGGTGACTCCATCGCCTCTGCCAATGCCCAGAGGAGGATCTCCATTGTCATACCCCCCTTGCCTTGAGTAACCATCCGCTTTAGTTCATCTGCTTTCACTTCCAAGGTCAGGCCCAGTGAGTGCGACTGAAGGGAATTCACACTCGGAAACCAGGAGCATATTTCCTTGCACTTGGCCAACAATTGTTCATCTCCAGCGCAGAACTCTTCCATCGCCCTCTTCCATCCAGGTAGAGCTAGTAATCAATCATAAACGAAATTCACAAATCAAAATTTTAAACGTGAAAGCAGTTATAGGGATCCTAATTTCCAGGGTCTTCTTTTTTTCACACTAGCTGCCACTATCACGAATCCAATCCTAAATAAATGTGAATATTGTCTGAAAAATGGAGCAGCTTTACAAACAGCAATTAAATCACCAATTCAATCCACTAATCCTAATTGCTAGGGTTTTGATTAGAAACATACTTGTCGCCTAACTATATCGGATGGTTCCTGCGTGCTGCGATACATCACTTTGTCCTATCGCCATCGGAGCTCAGGAGGACTGTGGAAGTGGGCGGCAGCGGCAGCGGGGCTGCAACAGGAACGGCGGCGGCGGCGGCTGGGTGGGGATGTGGCTGCTCGGTGGGGATCGGGCCATTTTAGGCCAAATAAAGCGATAGCTCACTAAGCCCAGGTCCCACTCATCATAAGTGGTCACGACCACGGCCCACCTGCCATTTGCGGCCCACATGTCCAAAGAACTGAGGCCCCACGCGTCAGTAACTTAGCAGGTAACGGTCAACTGCATTGACCCGACGACAAGACTACTTTTGGGCTTTTGTAAGAATGGTCCGACTGGTGGAGGGCCAGAGTGAGCAAAATTAGATGATGTGGCCAAAACTGAGCACAACTAAGGAAGGAGGGGCATAGAAATAGAAAACCCATTTTGTAATCCCTTTATCCAAAATATACGCATCATAACAAAGAACTCATATACCAATGGGCAGTTAAGAGGGGTTGTTTAGCCTTCTAGCATTGGCTCACAGAGGTATGCTGAACATAAATATTGCCGCCTGCATTGGCTCATTCTGTCTCAATTTTGAAAATTGAATGAAATTACATGTGTTATATTTCGGGGCGGAGGGAGTAGTAGTGACGGGGTCACTAGAAGGTATGAACTACTAGCACGTCAGCTCCTATATGGTGTGACATCGTATTTTTAAAATTTATGCCAAAATGTTCAATTATCACTTATTTTATGCCACTATGCATACACCATGTCCCAAATGCATGTCAAATGCGCACCTTATGTATACATTACATATCTATATAAGCTTTTAAGTTACAACATGCTATTATATTATATGTGTGCATGGTGTTACTTAAGACCTAAATACTTATATAAATGATTTGTATACAACTTCTCAATTGGGAAACCTACCAATTGTGAACTTCCTTGCATTTCAAACAAAAAATACTAAATATATGGTATATTTATGGGGCCAAAGGTTGTGTCTTCTCCTTTAATCTCAACCCTTGGGATCAAAATGGATTGGCCGATCATATTAGCTTGTGCGTACTTAAAGCCGCCTTTCACAAAGCTTCAAAGGATTTTCCCTGACGAGCTTTTGCTTGGGCCATTTGTAGTAATAAAATATCTTACCATGGCATGAGCAACAAGAACCTCTTTCGAAAATAATATTTTAAGTTTCCAGGAAAATTGTGACGTCTGTATTTCCATTCTAGGCAATGTGACACCTACAGATTAAGATCCAAAATAACTCTACTTATGTGTTAACATCGACAATAACAAGTGTGGCTGTTTTTTTGATACCAATTGAAATGTTTCATGTGGTGATGCCAGTTGTATAGGTCAACACGTAAGTAGAGTTTGTGTACAACTTATCTGTAGATGTAACAGTAATTACACTCCTCCATTATATTGGAACACCTTTCCATAGTGAAATAGGGAATACATAAACTCACTTTTGCATTGTGATACCCTAGCCCATTAGTGTTTCAGTTTCTGTATTGATTTTGGAACTTAAGAGATCTAAACTATATTCCCTGCTCATATTCTGTTGTATTCTCTAGTAAATTAATTTTGGCTGGCAGGACCCAAAGGATGGCAATTGGTGGCTGCAAGTGGAAGGTGATTGTGTGGGGTATTGGCCATCGTCCATCTTCTCATACTTAGCCAATAGTGCCTCTTCTGTACTGTGGGGTGGTGAGGTGTTTTCACCTGAGGCTGGACAAACTTCCACACAGATGGGCAGTGGACACTTCCCCGAGGAAGGGCTCGGTAAGGCCAGTCATATCAAGAACATCCAAGTGATAGATTCGTCAAACAATCTCAAATCGCCAAGTGATGTGGGCTTGATAGTTGAGCAGCGGAACTGCTATAATGTGCAAAGTGGTATCTCTAGCGACTTGGGCAATTACATCTACTATGGGGGACCCGGGAAGAACCCTAACTGCTCATGAAGAGTACATGTTTAGTACTATAATGTTTTATGCATTACAGTGTCCCAATATGTATCCTTGGGGTATATACTAATGCTATAGTATCTGTTGCCACGTATGGCGTTGCAATGCTCAATATATGTGTTTAGGACTACATTCATAAAAAGATGCTCCATAATATGTTGGAGAAAGATCCATGAACATATAAATTATTAAGCATGTGATCATGTTGACATTATTCCTGAGATAAATAAGTTAGAAGCTAAGCATTTTCTAAAGCCTTGTTGTGTCTGGTTGAAACTTATTTGTTATAAAAACTTCTCCCAAGTGCTAGCTAATTATTATAAGATTAAGAGATACTTGAGCATGTGGTGTTTGCAAGAAAATATCTCTAACAAAGACCTTTTTTGAAAAATGAGATAGTGCAGTTGTTTAATGATTAGGAACATGGTTTGCGACCCTCAAGAAACATTTAATTGTTAAACTTTTGCGTGTACGGGGTGTTATGATCTCCTCATTATAACTATTGTAAGAAAGTTGTTGCTTAGCATGTTTGATCATGAAAGTAAATAGTGATGCTGTCATGTCTGTATTCTCTATTATCATAATGAAATGCGCCGTTAGTATATTAACTCAAACTGATTGCACTCTTTAGGCCAAGAGCTCATGAACCGATCAATTTAGTCCATAAACACGTTTATTTGATAAAAAAGGCCAACATCTATTCGAGAGAGAAAAAATCGACGACATGGCTGCCATGTCCGTGTAGCTTAGACCCGTTACACTTTGATTAATTTGTAGATGATATTTTTTGAAAACTGACCATCACATTGTATGAAGGAAAAACTAATAAAAAATCGTGGTTACACTAGTAGAAAAGAGGGCTTTGGTCCACCCTGGGTTAGCCCATTAGTCCCGGTTTAGTCTAGAACCGGGACTAATGGGGGTATTAGTCCCGGTTTGTGTGCCCAGGGGCCACGTGGGCCATTTGTCCCGGTTCGTCTGGACCCTTTAGCCCTGGTTGGTGCCAGGAACCTGGACTGAAGGGTGCGATGCCTTTAGTGCCGGTTCGTGGCACCAACCGGGACTAAAGGATCCATACGAACCGGGACAAATGGCCCACGTGGCCCCTGGGCGCACGAACCGGGACTAATGGGCTAACCTGGGGTGGACCAAAGCCCTCTTTTCTACTAGTGTTCAGGGCCACACCACCCCTCCCGCACCTCCCTGGGCACGACAGCACACCCACGGGCCACGGTGTAAGCAGCGCCCGCGGCGCCAGACGGCCCTGCCTCACCTTGTTGAGTATGTATTTTAAATTGCACATGTATTGGAGTTGTGGCCCACCTCCTACTCTTGTATAGTTGAGGTAGAGGTATTCTCTTGTATTATATATGCGTGCACCAACACCCCATCAATACATTCATTATTGTATTGGTAAAACATCTCTCTACATGGTATCTATCGCAAGTCGATCCTAACCTAGCCGCCGCCGCCGCTCCCTCCATCTGTCGCCGCCGCCCGCCGCCGCCACCGCCGATTCTCTCCAGCCGCCGCCGCTTTCCGCTGCACTCGCCGCCACCGCCGCAGGTCCTTGCCG
>NC_041386.1:744195590-744209080 GCF_002162155.2 Triticum dicoccoides | reverse complement strand
CACTACCAGCAGGCTCTTCCCGCGGGCCACCAGGGGTTCCTCGGGGCGCCTTACCAGTCGACTGGTGCTGGCTACGGCGCCCTCCTTGCGCCGCCGCCCCTCAGTGGTCATGACCTGCCGGCCCCGGCGCTGCCCTACGGGGGCTTTCCACCGCCGCCGGTACCTGTGCCATGGGACCCCACCCCCTCGCCGCCCAGCACTCCGCACCGTCGCTGAGTAGCTCTGTTGGTGGAGGCGACTGGCACATGGACTCAGGTGCTACTGCGCACATGACAGCTCATCCCGATAACCTAACCTCCTTCACTCCCGTTCACACACCCACTCGTATCACCGTCGGCAACGGCTCCTCCTTACCTATGACTCATATCGGTAGCACTAGTTTTCCCTCCACTTCCACACCCATCACTATGTCTAATGTTCTTGTTTCACCTAAATTAGTCACGAACCTAGTTTCCGTTCATCGTCTTACTCGTGAGAATCCACTTACTGTTGAATTTGACGGTGTTGGCTTTTCTGTGAAAGACGCCCGTACCTGGATGGTCCTTCACCAGTGTGACAGTCTCGATGAGCTCTACCCCATGCACACCGGCGCCTCCACCTCCACACCCGTCGCCCTTGCCGCCGGCGTTGACCTTTGGCACGCTCGCTTGGGTCACCCCAACAACACCGATTTACGTCAAATTCTTAGGAGTTTCTCTTTCTCATGTAATAAGCTCGACGAGCACTCTTGTGAGGCTCGTCGCTTAGGCAAGCACGTTCGTCTTCCCTTTAGTGAGTCTTCTTCAGTTTCCACTTTTCCGTTTCAATTACTTCATAGTGATGTTTGGACATCTCCGGTTGCGAGTAACACGGGCTATCTATACTACTTGGTGATTTTAGATGATTATTCTCATTATGTGTGGACTTTTCCTCTTCGTCGTAAATCCGATGCTTTAGCCACACTCACCACCTTTTATTCCTAAATCACCACCCAGTTTGGTCGCCCCATACTTGCACTCCAAACTGATAACGGAAAAGAGGTTGACAATGTCGCTCTTCGGACACTTCTCGCCTCTCACGGCACCATCTTTCGTCTGACTTGCCCCTACACTTCACAGCAGAATGGTCACGCTGAGCGTATTCTCCGCACTCTTAATGACTGCATTCGCACATTACTCTTTCACTCTAACGTGCCCGCTCGGTTTTGGCCTGATGCCCTCACCACCTCCACCATCTTAGTTAACATTCGTCCGTGTCGTCCTCGGGGGAACTACGCCGCTCACCACCTTCATTTTGGTACACCACCGTCCTATGATGGTCTCCGCATCTTTGGGTGCCTCTGTTATCCTAGCACCGCGTCCACCACACCACACAAGCTCGCACCCCGATCCGTTCAATGCGTCTTCCTTGGCTACCCTCCAGACACCAAAGGTTACCGATGCTATGATCCTGCCACTCATCGTGTGTACACCTCGAGGAACGTGTACTTCGTTGAGACGGTGTTTGATACGTCTCCAACGTATCTATTTTTCCAAACACTTTTGCCCTTGTTTTGGACCCTAATTTGCATGATTTGAATCTTATATCTTATATTTACTAATTGGAAGCACAATACGAGGCTCCACGTTAATCCTTAAAAGTATTTATAAATAACCATTAGATCTTAATCTCGCGTCTATTATTAAACGAGATAGTGTCGATCGCCCTAAGAGTCCATAGGTATTACACTTGGAAGGAACGTGGGATGTCAAAAAAAAAAGGGAACGTGCTATCCCCTCATGTTTGGAACTCTGTACGTGAGATCCAACTGGCCCAAGAGTCCTTATATATATTACACATGGAAGGAAACGTCTGGTGTAAAAACAAGGAAGCGTATAATTCCCTAAAAAAAGAGAAAAGAATCGTGCAAACTGAAATCAGCTAACAATTTAAAGATTTTTTTTTGGAAACGTGCTAGCAATACACATACATCATGGATCGATGATTTTCTCTTCCTTAGAATTCTACGTACACTACTTGAGTGTACTGTGCGTAAATCTAGGTACGTGCAATATTTTTTTTCATTCAGAAATCACTGCGCCCACAATCACAACACATATATGCGTGTATTATACTAATCCCATCTAGGAATTGCGTTTAATTATATATTCTGAAATTTGTACGTGACATGCACATTGTGTTTTCTGAAAAAAGAAATAAATTAGCATAGAAAAATTTAAATGTATGTCAAAAATATATCTAACAAGAAAATCCTAGATTGTATTTTAAAAATCCAAAATTTCTAAACCGTGCAAGTGCATGAGAAAACGACTAATTTCAGAAGTTTCGACACAGTGTGTAAGTTCATATTTATATGGACTAGGATATGGTATTCTAGAAAGAAATAAATGGACTAGGATGCAGGCTATCATTCATGGCCTAACAAAATCATCATTATTACTTTTCCCGGTAGCTCAGTTGGGATGTCAAAGGATTGATTTAAAAAATGTAAAATAACTTGATAGCGGTCATCAATAATTAAGTGAATTCTTAGACAAAACAAAAGGTGAGCTTCTAAAAATATGCGTGCTAACTTAAAAATCCCCAAGCAGACTTCCAAATTTTAGTATTCAAAATTTAAAAATACATGATGGATTCTGGAACATTACAGTCCAAGTAGAAAATCTGATCAGAGAACCAGAAATGTAGTGAATTATTAAAAAGACATAGAATGCTTGCAAGAGTTTACGAACGGACTTGAAGAAGTTCAATAATTTTCTAAAAATTTAGAAGTACAAGGATACACTTGAACTAAGACGCAACCCATAGCAAGACGCGCAGCTGATCAACATGTTGAACTAATGAGCACTTGACTGGTGGGTGTGGCAACGAGTTGGAAAGGGATATGTGTGTGTCCGCGTGTGCGTGCATGTGTAATACACAAACAGAGAGCACATGGACGGGGATGAGAATGATTGGCGTTACTTACTGCTGAGAGAATGGTTGTTGGCCAGGCATGTTTTGGAAAAATATTTCAATCCCATGTTTGCGTGCAGAAGCATGGTGTAGCTAGGCTAATAGTAAGTGCTAGAGAGTGAAATCATACATGAGATATGTATAATGATGTTAAAAAGACAAGGCATCTCCATATACATTTAGTCATTGGTAAATTTAGGGACCATTAAATATGCATAATGGTGTCACCATATTTTATGGTGGCACAAGAATAATACAAAAAAAATCACGATATATGTTGATCCACTATGTCTTAAGTAAAGGGTGTATGGAAATATAATATTTCATATGCCCTGAAAATAAGTGAAAATTATTTTAATCATTTTGTACATTGAACTGTTATGAGACCTAAAGTAAATAATTATTGGAAAAAATTGTGTTAATACTTTAAATGTTCCAAAAATTCTAGCCCGTGCAGTATAGCACGGGTTGACGACTAGTGGAACTAACCTGGACTGACGCTGTTTTCAGCAGAACTGCCATGGTGTTATTTTTGTGCAGAAACAAAAGTTCTCGGAATGACCTACAAATCTACGGAGATAACTTTTGGAAACTATAAAAAATATCGGTGAAAGAATCAAGGTCAGGGGGCCCACACCCTGTCCACGAGGGTGGGGCGCGCCCCCTCCCCCTGGGTGCGCCCCCTGTCTCGTGGGCCCCCTGCTGCTCCACCAACCTCAACTCCAACACCATATATTCCGTTTCGCGGAGAAAATAATCAGAGAGTAAGTTTCACCGCGTTTTACAATACGGAGCCGCCGCCAAGCCCTAAACCCTCTCGGGAGGGCTGATCTAGAGTCCGTTCGGGGCTTCGGAGAGGAGGATTCGTCGCTGTCGTCATCATGAACCATCCTCCATCACCAATTTCATGATGCTCACCGTCGTGCGTGAGTAATTCCATCACAGCCTTGCTGGACGGTGATGGGTTGGATGAGATTTACCATCCAATCAAGTTAGTTTTGTTAGGGTTTTATCCCTAGTATCCACTATGTTCTGAGATTGATGTTGCTATGAATTTGCTATGCTTAATGCTTGTCACTATGGCGCGAGTGCCATGATTTCAGATCTGAACCTATTATGTTTTCATGAATATATGTGAGTTCTTGATCCTATCTCGCATGTCTATAGTCACCTATTATGTGTTATGATCCGACAACCCCGAGGTGACAATAATCGGGATACTTCTCGGTGATGGCCGTAGTTTGAGGGGTTCATGTATTCACTATGTGTTAATGCTTTGGTCCGGTACTCTATTAAAAGGAGGCCTTAATATCCCTTAGTTTCCATTAGGACCCCGCTACCACGGGAGGGTAGGACAAAAGATGTCATGCAAGTTCTTTTCCATAAGCATGTATGACTATATTCGAAATACATGACTACATTACATTGATGAACTGGATCTAGTTCTGTGCCACCCTATGTTATAACTATTACATGATGAATTGCATCCGACATAATTATCCATCACTGATCCAATGCCTACGAGCTTTTCACATATTGTGCTTTGCTTATTTTCTTTTCCGTTGCTGCTATTACAATTACTACAAAACTGCTATCGTTACCTTTTGCCACTGTTACCATTACTATCTTACTACTTTGCTACTAAATACTTTGGTGCAGATACTAAGTTATCCAGGTGTGGTTGAATTGACAACTCAACTGCTAATACTTGAGAATATTCTTTGGCTCCCCTTATGTCGAATCAATAAATTTCGGTTGAATACTCTACCCTTGAAAACTGTTGCGATCCCCTATACTTGTGGGTTATCAAGACTATTTTCTGGAGCCGTTGCCAGGGAGCATAGCTCTATTCTTTGAGTCACTTGGAATTTATATCTGCTGATCACTATGAAGAACTTGAAAGATCAAAGAAATAAAATTTATCCCTCAACTACGAGGGGAGGTAAGGAACTGCCATCTAGCTCTGCACTTGATTCTCCTTCTGTTATGAGTAAGCTAGCGACACCTAAACCTGCTACTGCTATTAATTCTGATATGTCGCATGTTATTGATGATGACACTTCTACTATGCATGATACTTATGATGAAACTACTTCTATCCTTGATATTACCGTGCGATTAGGTGAATTTCTTGATGAACAACTTACTAGAGCTAGGGAGAATGAAATTATTGAAACTGATTATATTGAAGATAGTGATGATGAAGGTTCTCCCCCTAAATATAGATTGCCTGTTGTTCCTCAGGGTTATGTTATGGATGAAGAAACTGCTAGAGATTTTCTTACTTGCAATGATAGATCAGATCTTAAGAAATTATTAGCTAAGCTGCAACAAAAGACTTTGAATGCTAGAATGATATATGACCCTGCTTTGGCTACTTCACCTATCTTTGTTACTGATAACGATTATTAATTCTCTATTGATCCTGAGATAATTACTTTAGTTGAATGTGATCCTTTCTGTGGCACCGAATATGAAACTGTAGTAGCACACCTTACTAAGTTAAATGATATAGCCACCTTGTTTACTAATGATGAGAAACCTCGCTATTACTATATCCTTAAAATATTTCCTTTCTCATTAAAGGTTGATGCTAAGACATGGTTTAATTCTCTTGATCCTAGTTGTGTGTGTAGTCCCCAGGATATGATCTATTACTTCTGCTAAATATTTCGCTGCTCATAAGAAACAAGCATTCTTGAGGGAATTGTATAATTTTTACAAATCGAAGAAGAGAGTCTCCCACAAGCTTGGGGGAGGCTTCTCCGATTACTTAATGCTTTGCCTGATCATCCTCTTAAGAAAAATGAAATACTTGATATCTTTTATAATGGACTAACTGATGCTTCCAAGGACCACTTGGATAGTAGTGCTGGTTGTGTTTTCAGGGAAAGAATAGTCGACCAAGCTGAATTGTTATTGAATAAATGTTGACTGATGAAAATAATTGGACTCTTCCTGAGCCAATTCCTGAGCCAATTGAGCCAACTCCTGAGCCTATTCCTAAACCAACTCCGAAGAAGAGGGGTGTTCTATTTCTCAGTCCTGAAGATATGCAAGAGGCATAGAAATCAATGAAAGAAAAAGGTATTAAAGCTGAAGATGTTAAAAATTTACCTCCTATTGAAGAAATACATGGTCTTAATATACCGCCTGTTGAAGAAACACATCGTCTTGATAACCCGACACAGGTAGTGAAGGTAAATTCTCTCTATAGATATGGTAAAGTTGAAATCCCTTCTACTAAATTTGCTAGCCAGTGCTTAGATGAATTTATGACTTTATGAATAAACAAGCAAATTTTAATGATTATGTTAGTAGACAATTGAAAATTAATGCTTATATGATTGGACGCTTGAGTGATTATATGTCTAGAGTTAAGGGTGAACTTAAACTCACTAGTAAACATGTTTCTATGGTCACCACTCAAGCTGAACAAGTACTTAAGGCTCATAATGAATTGCTTGATAAACTAAATAATAAACATGATTTTGCTGTTAGAGTGGCTACTAGAACTGGTGAAATGACTCAGGAACCTTTGTATCCTGAAGGCCACCCTAAGAGAATTGAACAAGATTCTCAGAAAAATAATTTAGATGCTCCTAGTTCTTCTAAAAAGAAGAAAAAGAAAAATGATAGGACTTTGCATGCTTCTAGTGAACCTAATATAGAAACACCCGAGAATCCTAATGATACTTTTATATCTGATGCTGAAACACAATCTGGAGATGAACATGAACCTAATGATAATGCTAATAATGATGTTCATGTAGATGCTCAACCTAGTAATAACAATGATATAGAAATTGAACCTGTTGTTGATCTTGATAACCCACAATCAAGAAATCAATGTTATGAGAAGAGAGACTTTGTCGCTAGGAAACATGGCAGGGAAAGAGAACCATGGGTTCAGAAACCCATGCCTTTTCCTCCTAAACCATCCAAAAAAAAGGATGATGAGGACTTTGAGCGCTTTGCTGAAATGAATAGACCTATTTTCTTATGCATGCGTTTAACTGATATGCTTGAAACAAACCCTTATGCTAAATACATGAAAGATATCATTACAAATAAGAGGAAAATACCTGAAGCTGAAATTTCCACCATGCTTGCTAACTATACCTTTAAGGGTGGAATACCTAAGAAACTTGGTGATCCCGGAGTACCCACCATACCATGCTCCATAAAAAGAAATTATGTTAAAACTGCCTTATGTGATTTAGGAGCCGGTGTTAGTGTTATGCCTCTTTCCTTGTACCGTAGACTTGAATTAATTAAGTTGACACCTACAGAGAAATCTTTGCAAATGGCTGATAAATCAACTGCTATACCTGTCGGCATTTGTGAGGACGTGCCTGTTGTTGTTGCGAATGTTACTATCTTAACAGACTTTGTTATTCTTCATATTCCTGAGGACGACAGTACGTCGATTATCCTTGGAAGACCCTTTTCGAATACTGCAGGTGCTGTTATTGATTGCAACAAAGGCAATGTCACCTTTCATGTTAATGGAAATGAGCATACGGTACGCTTTCCGAGGAAACAACCTCAAGTTCACAGGATAAATTCTATTGGGAAAATTCTGTCAATTATATTTGGAGGTTTTGAATTTCCTCTCCCTACTGCAAAGAAAAAGTATGATATTCTTATTATTGGGGATGTTCATATCCCTGTTGTGGTAACCTAGTACCACTTCGAAATTTCTCCGGTTTCATGCAATGCGGAATGATTTTGTTAACAAGACTTGATCAACCTTGTTTGTGGATTCCTTTTGATGATCATGAGATGGATGAAACAAGAAGGCACAACCTTCTGTACCCTTTGTTTATTTTCTGTTACTTAGAATAAATAAAGTAGAAATAGTATATTTTGTCTATTTTCTGAATTATCCATGCAATAAAAAAATATCCCAAAAATAAAAGTTCTCCAAATGCCATGCCAATTTAATATGTTTTTTCTGTAATATTTGAAAATATTTGGCACTGAGAACACAACAGGGGGACCAAGCACCTGGCCACGAGGGTCCAGGGCGCGCCCACTCCTACAGGGCGCGCCCCTGCCTCGTGGGCCCATGGTGGCTCCCCTCCACTCACTCCTGCATCCAGACACTCCTTCCTCCCAAAAAAATCCCCATCCAGCTCAAGCACGAGTTCCAGCTCGTTTTGCTGCGATTTTCGATCTCCTTGCTCAAAGCTCCAGTCACAAAACTGCTTTGGGAGATTGTTGCTTGGTATGTGACTCCTCCAATGATCCAATTAGTTTTTGTTCTAGTGCTTTATTCCTTGCAAATTCTTGCTGCTTAGGTGACCCTGTTCTTGAGCTTGCATGTTAAATTTATGAGGTCCCAAGTAATTCTAATGCATGATATATGCTCTAGGCACTTATGGGAGTAGTTGCTATCAATTATATTGAGTTTGTTTCACTTTTACTTTGAAGTTACAAAAATTTCAGAAATATTGCAGAAAAGGAAATATGTTCAGGAAAATGTACCAAGGTGGTTCTTCAAGGAAGAAAGGACCCCGGTTCGCGATACATGAGCTTGACGACAAACCACCAAGGGAAGCTGATGTGCGGCCTTGTGAATGGGCGTTAGAGCCGTTTATGGTTGCAGTGGGTATCAAGGATGAATTCGATGCATATGTGTGTAATGCTGACTTTGAGGAGTTCATGCAAGATAAGTGCCCACAATACCGATATTTTACTGATTCATTTGTTAGAAGGTTTAAATTTACATCTTCACGCAATTCTCAAAGTGTCCTGTTTGATATTTATGATAAATCATATACCATGGACCTAGAAGATTTTACTACTGCTTGCAAACTCCCGCAGTGGGGAAGTGTTAATGAACCTAGTAAATCTGAACATAAAGATTTTCTTGCTAGTATCACTGTGGGAGAATCTAGGGACATAGCACAAGCTACCATAGGGAGCATCCATTTTCCTTCTATACATTATTTTGCTCTCTTCATTGGTAGATGTATTAATGGTAAAGATGAAGCATGTCACATGTGTGTTTCTGATCTTTGTGTTCTCAAGAGTGATGTATTAGGTGATAAACAATACAACTTGGGGGCAATTGTTGCACGTAGGTTGCATCATAATGGTTTAGCCGGAGACTTTTTTAGAGGAATTTATGCAACCCGTGTGGCTAATTATCTTGAGATACCTATACATGAAAATGATACGGAGTTGTCTCCCGCTTATTTAGATCATAATGCTATCCTTAGTCATCATTTTCTTGAGAGGAATGACCAATTCCTCCAATATCGACCAATCTTTGACAGACGTCGTGTTGTCCATATTACTCTCCCTGCTTCCACCCTTTTTGATTATCAGGCAAAACAAAGATATGTTGTCACCAGGGAGGAGGCAAACGAGTACGAGAGAAGAGCGGAGGCAGCCCACCGCCAGGCTGCAGCTCAGGAGGCAATTGCTGCTGCATCTCAGTACGACCCCAGTTACAACTGCGGATATCAGTCAGGCTACCCATGGCCATAAACCAACTTAGGCCAAAAGCCTAAGCTTGGGGGAGTACGTATTTCCCACAGACTTTACATTCATGCTCACACATTATTGTAGTTGTCGGTGCTCATACTCTTTCATTGTACTATCCATGCTAGTTTAAATTCTTTTTCTAGTTTGCTTCTTGTGTGTTTGATAAACCTTAAAGAAAAACCAAAAAAATTTATTTAGTTTAATTTCCATGCTTGTAGTAATAATTAATAGAAAACCCAAAAAAGATTTCTCGTTCTTCTTTTGCTTGTTGGGAGGTTTCCCGTGTAAATAGTTTTATTTCTTTTCTTTTCTTTGGGGGTCAAGAGAAGAAGACCATAATGAAAATGCTTAGTGGCTCCCATATGCATGATTGTTTATTTAACCAAGAGCCCATATTACTTTGTCTTCTCTCTTGAATTGAATGCTTGCAGATTCCAGCTTAGTCCAATGCACGTGCACTCTTATTATTATACACATTGTTCGATCATGCAAGTGAAAGGCAATAATGACGATATATGATGGACTGTTTGAGGTGAGAGAAGTTGGTATGAACTCGACCTCTCTTGTTTTTGTAAATATGATGAGTTCATCGTTCCTGGTTCAGTCTATGTAAACATGTTTGCAATGACAATTAGAGATCATAGTTGCTTATGCCATGCTTAATTATCTAGGAGCTTATAATTGTTTACCTTGCGTGCCAACATGCTATTAAAATGGTTGTGATGTGGTATGATAGGGTGCTATCCTTCTTTGAATGCATTGAGTGACTCGACTTGGCACATGTTCACGCATGTAGTTGAAACAAAAATCAACATAGCCTTCATGATATTTATGTTCATGGTGGATTATATCCTACTCATGCTTGCACTCGGTGTTGATTAATTTTAATGCATGTTCATAACTGTTGTCGCTCTCTCAGTTGGTCGCTGCGTAGTCTTTTGCTAGCCTTCACTTGTACTAAGTGGGAATATTGCTTGTGCATCCAAACTCCATAAACCCCAAAGTTATTCCATATGAGTCCACCATACCTTCCTATATGCGGTATTTACCTGCTGTTCCAAGTAAATTTGTATGTGCCAAACTCTAAACCTTCAAATGAAATTCCATTTTGTATGCTCAAGCAGCTCATGTTTCAACTAGGGTTGTCTGTATCTTCCATGCTAGGTGGGTTATTCTCAAGGGGAGTGGACTCCGCTCCTCATTCATGAGAAAATGGCTGGTAACCGGGATGCCCAGTCGCATTATCAAAAAGATCAAAGCAAATCAAAATAATTAAACAAAACTCCTCTAGGATTGTTGTTAGTTGGAGGCACTCATTGGTTCGAGAAAGCCATGGATTGATGTTTATTGGTGGTGGGGGAGTATAAACTTTACCATTCTGTTTGGGAACTGCCTATAATGTATGTAGCATGGAAGATATCGAGATCTCATAGTTGTTATGTTGACAGTGAAAGTATACCGCTCAAAATGTGATTCATCTCTATTTCAAAATCAAGCTCTGGCGCCTCTACAAATCCCTGCTTCCCTCTGCGAAGGGCCTATCTATTTTCTTTTATGTTGAGTCATCACCCTCTTATTAAAAAGCACCCGCTGGAGATCACACTATCATTTGCATGCATTACTATTAGTTTATATCGGGTATGACTTGACTGGATCTCTTTTACCATGAATTACAATGTTTAGTTAGTCCTTGGTCTTTAAAGGTGCTCTGCATTTATGTTTTGCGGTCTCAGAAAGGGCTAGCGAGATACCATCTTGTTATATCATATTATGATTGTTTTGAGAAAGTGTTGTCATCCGAGTTTTATTATTATTGCTTGTTTGCTGATTATGCCATTGATATGAGTAAACAGGAGACCTAAGTGTTATTGTGAATATGGTTAGTTATGATCTTTGCTGAAAACTTGAATGCTGGCTTTACATATTTACAACAACAAGAGCAAATAGAGTTTGTAAAAGTTTTTCTTTATCACTTTTAGTTTGTCAACTGAATTGCTTGAGGACAAGCAAAGGTTTAAGCTTGGGGGAGTTCATACGTCTCCAACGTATCTACTTTTCCAAACAATTTTGCCCTTGTTTTGGACCCTGATTTGCATGATTTGAATGGAACTAACCTGGACTGACGCTGTTTTCAGCAGAACTGCCATGGTGTTATTTTTGTGCAGAAACAAAAGTTCTCGGAATGACCTGCAAATTCATGGAGATAACTTTTGAAAAATATAAAAAATATTGGCGAAAGAATCAAGGTCAGGGGGCCCACACCCTGTCCACAAGGGTGGGGGGGCGCCCCCTGTCTCGTGGGCCCCCTGCTGCTCCACCGACCTCAACTCCAACTCCATATATTCTGTTTCGCGGAGAAAAAATCAGAGAGGAAGTTTCATCGCGTTTTACGATACGGAGCCGCCGCCAAGCCCTAAAACCTCTCGGGATGGCTGATCTGGAGTCCGTTCGGGGCTTGGGAGAGGGGGATTTGTCACCGTCGTCATCATCAACCATCCTCCATCACCAATTTCATGATGCTCACCGCCGTGCGTGAGTAATTCCATTATAGGCTTGCTGGACGGTGATGGGTTGGATGAGATTTACCATGTAATCAAGTTAGTTTTGTTAGGGTTTGATCCCTAGTATCCACCATGTTCTGAGATTGATGTTGCTATGACTTTGCTATGCTTAATGCTTGTCACTAGGGCCCGAGTGCCATGATTTCAGATCTGAACCTATTATGTTTTCATGAATATATGTGAGTTCTTGATCCTATCTTGCAAGTCTATAGTCACCTATTATATGTTATGATCCGACAACCCCGAAGTGATAATAATCGGGATACTTCTCGGTGATGACCGTAGTTTGAGGAGTTCATGTATTCACTATGTGTTAATGCTTTGGTCCAATACTCTATTAAAAGGAGGCCTAATATCCCTTAGTTTCCATTAGGATCCCGCTGCCACGGGAGGGTAGGACACGAGATGTCATGCAAGTTCTTTTCCATAAGCACGTATGAATATATTCGGAATACATGTCTACATTACATTGATGAACAGGAGCTAGTTCTGTGTCACCCTATGTTATAACTGTTACATGATGAATTGCATCCAACATAATTATCCATCACTGATCCAATGCCTACGAGCTTTTCACATATTGTGCTTTGCTTATTTACTTTTCCGTTGCTGCTATTACAATTACTACAAAACTGCTATCGTTACCTTTTGCCACTGTTACCATTACTATCATACTACTTTGTACTAAATACTTTGCTGCAGATACTAAGTTATCCAGGTGTGGTTGAATTGACAACTCAACTGCTAATACTTGAGAATATTCTTTGGCTCCCTTTGTGTCGAATCAATAAATTTGGGTTGAATACTCTACCCTCGAAAACTATTGCGATCCCCTATACTTCTGGGTTATCAGTGTTCCCTTTTTTTCATGTCCCTCCAGCTGCGGATTCTTCGGCGCCGCCCCCGTGCCCCCTACCTAGAGCGATGCACGGCAGCACCCCCAGGCGCCCCCCCCGGCCCGGCGCATTCTGCCGCCACCTCTCGGGTTCTCGACTCCTTCCCCCGAGGTCGAGTCTAACCGGGCCCTCGGGTCCCCGTATCCCTCTTACGGGGTCGCATCGGTGGGCACCCTACCAGCCACCCCGGCTGGCGCCGCCACCCCTGCGACGAGCACGACCTCGACCTTGCCCGTCGCCCCTTCCGTCGCTAGCTCAGGTTGCACTGTCGCCGCGGCCCTCGTCGTCGCGGTTCCAGTACCCGCTGCCACGGCCCCTGCCACCGCCCCGAATGCACCTGTCGCGGCCGCGGCCCCCGCTGCCACTATGGCCCCCGCCGCAGCGTCCGCCGCCATCGCCGGCCTAGTTGCTCCGCCGCATGGCGTGGCTACCCGTGCCCGAGCAGGAGTGCATCGACCGAGCACACGCTATTCCTCCGACGAGTACGTGTGTGCTGCCTCGACATCGACGCCATCACCCGTCCCCACCTCCGTTCGCACCGCCCTTCGGGATCCCCATTGGCTGGCTGCGATGCAGGAGGAGTTCGACGCCCTACAGCGCAACC
>NC_041386.1:744142878-744195105 GCF_002162155.2 Triticum dicoccoides | reverse complement strand
GTTTCGCCACAAGACTCTCCCAAATGGTTCTCTCGAGCACTACAAGGCTCGATGGGTGGTTCATTGTTTTCGGCAGCGTGCGGGCGTGTACTTCACCGACACCTTCGCCCTAGTTGTGAAACCGGGCTTGATCCGCGCCGTCCTCCAGCTGGCGGTCTGGCGCGCCTGGCCTGTGAACCAGTTGGACGTTTCCAATGCCTTCTTGCACGGCCATCTCGCCGAGCAGGTGTTCTGTGAGCAGCCTACTGGCTTCGTCAACGCCGAGCACCCCGACTTCGTGTGCTTTCTCTCCCGTTCTCTTTACGGGCGAAGTAGGCGCCTAGGGCTTGGTACCAGCGTATCGCAGCCTTCCTGCAGTCTCTGGGATTTCGATCCACTCGCTCCGATGCCTCACTCTTCGTGTATCATCAGGGAGCTGACACTGCATATCTGCTGGTCTACGTCGATGACATCATCCTCACGGCGTCCGCCCCCGATCTCCTTGAGCGGCTGACTGCTCGTCTTCGTGATGAGTTCTCCCTCAAGGACTTGGGGCCCCTGCACTACTTTCTCGGCATCAAGGTGATTTGCCGGGCTCATGGCTTCTTTCTGCATTAGCAGAAGTATGCCCACGAGCTTCTGTAGCATACCGGTATGCTTAACTGCAAGCCGGCGCCCACCCCTATCGACACGAAGGCGAAGGTCTCTGCTCTAGAGGGGTCTCTTGCGTCTGATGGAGCATTTTATCGCTCTATTGTCGGTGCTTTACAGTACTTGACGCTGACTCAACCCGACCCGCAGTATGCCATTCAACAGGTGTGCCTTCATATGCACGCCCCGTGTGACTCTCACTGGACCTTGGTGGTGTGAAGCATATTCTCCGTTACATCTGCAGCACCATGTCTTCGGGACTCACCCTGACGACCTCCGCCTCCACCGACCTCGTGGACTACTCGGATGCCGACTGGGCTAGCTGCCCCGAAACGCAACGCTCTACGTCGGGTTACTACGTTTACCTTGGGCCCTCGTTGATCTCTTGATCATTGAAGTGGCAGCCCACGGTCTCCCGCTGCAGCACCGAGGCAGAGTATCGCGTCGTGGCCAATGCCGTGGCCGAATGCTCTTGGATACATCAGCTGCTCCAGGAGTTGCTTTGTGATGTTCACAAGGCCACTCTTGTCTACTACGATAACGTCAGCGCGGTCTACCTCTCCGCCAACCCAGTGCACCATCGATGGACGAAGCATATTGAGCTCGATATCACTTCGTGCGCGAGCAGGTTGCCCTTGGGCGTGTTTGGGTTCTTCACGTGCCGATGACGCAACAGTTTGCTGATGTGATGATGATACGTCTCCAACATATCTATAATTTATGAAGCATTCATGCTATTTTATTATCTGTTTTGAATGATTACAGGCTTTATTATACACTTCTATATTACTTTTGGGACAAACCTACTAACCGGAGGCCCAGCCCATATTGCTCTTTTCTGGCCTATTTCAGTGTTTCGAAGAAAAGGAATATCAAACGGAGTGCAAACGGAATGAAACCTTCGGGAGCGTGATTTTTGGAAAGGATATGATCTGGGAGACTTGGAGTTCAAGACAGGGAAGGTTCGAGGAAGCCAGGAGATAGGAGGGCACGCCCACTCCCCTGGGCGCGCCCCCCTGTCTCCTGGGCCCCTCGAGGCTCCCCCGACCGACGTCTTTCACCTATATAATCCCATATACCCTAAAAACATTGAGGGAGAAGATAGATCGGGAGTTCCGCCTCTGCAAGCCACTGTAGCCACCAAAAACTTCTCGGGAGCCCGTTCCGGCACCCTGCCGGGGGGGATCCCTCACTGGTGGCCATCTTCATCATCCCGGCGCTGTCCATGACGAGGAGGGAGTAGTTCACCCTCGAGGCCGAGGGTATGTACCAGTAACTATGTGTTTTATCTCTCTCTCTCGTGTTCTCTCTCGTGTTCCCTCTATGGCACGATCTTGATGTATCCCGAGCTTTGCTATTACAGTTGGATCTTATGATGTTTAGCCCCCTCTACTCTCTTGTAATGGATTGAGTTTTCCCTTTGAAGTTATCTTGTCGGATTGAGTCTTTAATGATTTGAGAACACTTGATGTATGTCTTGTCGTGTTTATCTGTGGTGACAATGGGATATCACGTGATCCACTTGATGTATGTTTTGGTGATCAACTTGCGGATTCCGCCCATGAACCTATGCATAAGGGTTGGCACACATTTTCGTCTTGACTCTCCGGTAGAAACTTTAGGGCACTCTTTGAAGTACTTTGTGTTGGTTGAATAGATGAATCTGAGATTGTGTGATGCATATCGTATAATCATGCCCACGGATACTTGAGGTGACAATGGAGTATCTAGGTGACATTAGGGTTTTGGTTGATTTGTGTCTTAAGGTGTTATTCTAGTACGAACTCTTGAATAGATTGATCCGAAAGAATAACTTTGAGGTGGTTTCGTACCCTACCATAATCTCTTCGTTTGTTCTCTGCTATTAGTGGCTTTGGAGTGACTCTTTGTTGCATGTTTAGGGATAGTTATGTGATTCAATTATGTTATTATTGTTGAGAAAACTTGCACTAGTGAAAGTATGAACCTTAGGCCTTGTTTCCTACCATTGCAATACCATTTACGCTCACTTTTATCATTAGTTACCTTGCTGTTTTTATAATTTCAGATTACTAATACCTTTATCTACTATCCATATTGTGCTTGTATCACCATCTCTTCGCCGAACAAGTGCACCTATACAATTTACCATTGTATTGGGTGTGTTGGGGACACAAGAGACTCTTTGTTATTTGGTTGCAGGGTTGCTTGAGAGAGACCATCTTCATCCTACGCCTCCTACGGATTAATAAACCTTAGGTCATCCACTTGAGGATAATTTGCTACTGCCCTACAAACCTCTGCACTTGGAGGCCCAACAACGTCTATAAGAAGAAGGTTGTGTAGTAGACATCAGATGACTAAGGGATTGCCTACTCCTGTCTTCGAGGAGTTTAGGTCCAGTCTCTGTGTCTTTGGCGATGCTTCGACTGTGGGGGGGGGGTGTTGAGTATATATTTTATATTGCATGTGTATTGGAGTTGTGGCCCACCTCCTAGTCTTGTACAGTTAATGTAGATGTCGTGGTACTAAGACTAACAGTAAGAGTAGGGGGTACGAAAGAGGAGGCAAGGTCCCAGCTACGGCGAGGTTGTACACAAGTGTTTACGAGTTCAGGTCCCTCTCGGAGGAGGTAAAAACCCTATGTCTCGGTGCCCAGAGGCGGTCGACTGGATTTCGGTATATGTGTGTATGTGTTACAGGGGGTGCGAACCCTTGTCCCAGAGGAGGGGTGGCTTATATAGAGTGCGCCAGGACCCCAGCCATCCCCCGTTACAGAGAGTTCAATGTACATAAAGAGGGGGCATTACTGGTAACGCTAGATGTAAAGTGTTATTAATGCCTTTGAAGACTACAGAGTGAATGCTTGACCGTTGCTGTTATGTGCGACTCCTGGTCTTCATAGGTCGAGTGGTTTCTTGTATGGTCGAGTGGTCTTGGGAAGGAGGGGTACCCGAGTGATCTGACTGGTCAAGTGGATTGCACTCGACATCTTATTTGGGCACTCCCAGTTGCCTCTTGAGCTTCTTTGCTTCTAGGGTAGTGACCTTGGATAGAGTATATAGGTCAGGCCTATGACTCTACCCTAGGTCTATGTCATCATCATTAGCCCCCAAATGGATCGAGGTCCTAGCGGAAAGAAGGTTGGAGTTGATCTTGCTTCGACCCTTGTGCTTCACAAGTACTTGCGTTGAATCAGGAGGCTCATGTTGGATCGTCGGCTTTGTTTCAGTCGCCTTTATCGATTCAGAAATTGCCGAGTGAATTTGTAACATCATCCGTCGAGTGTTGTTTCTTTGACGTGGAATCTTTGGCGCGATTGGTTACGTCGTATCCCGGATTTGTCGGGATTCAAAATTTTGGGGAAGCGCACGGGGCGGAGCATGCCGTGGTAAGCAGGATGGATTGACAGGAGCGCCTCGATCCCCGCACCACCTTTTTCGCCAAGTACCCAGCACGCAACTATTGCGGTATTTGACAGGATCGCCTGGGCCCGCGCGTCAGCCCCTCGGAAGTGGGCCTTTAAAAGGCGACGGGGCCGAGGCACCTGCACTGTGCACGTCCATTCTCCCTTCTTCTCCTCTCCTTCTCCACCACATCCGGCTCCTCCTCTCTCGATGCCACTGCTCCGCCACCATGGTGAAGGACAAGATGGCGGCGCTGGAATGCGTGAAGAAGGCGATGGGAGCGGCGAAAGGCAAGAAGACGAATCGGGGTTCGTCGTCGCGGTCGGCGCTGCCGCCGGGTTGGATCCAGGGCGACTGGATCCGATCGTCGCTCTGGCAGGAAGATGTGGATGAGCTAGCTGAGTCCGGACTGATCGCCAATGGCGCTGCGTAGTTGCCGGAGGGGGAGACGAAGCCACAGCCGCGACCGGGTGAGTGCGTTCTTCTCACCACCCACATCGACAGCGGTTTCTTGCTTCCTCCGCACCCTTTTTTCGGGGGTTTTTCAACTTCTTCGGGGCCCAACTCCATCACTTTTCTCCCAACACCATCACATACCTTGCGGCGTTCGTGTCCATGTGCGAGAATTTTCTTGGTTGTCGACCGCACTGGGGCCTCTTCAAGCACGTCTTCACTATCCGCTCTCAGTCGGTGAAGAAAGCAAACACGAGTGACGAGAAAACACACGTTGTCCAGATGTGTGGGGGTTTGGGTATCCAGAAGAGGAAGAGGAGCTCTTTCCCTTCCATGACCCTTCCTGAGTCGGTCAGGGGCTGACAGTCGACCTGGTTCTACTGCCAGGATGTCGCCACTCCAGGCAAGTCGACTGGACTTTCCCCTTTTTCCTTCGATCGTGTTCAGACCCCTTCCTCCATGAAAGTGACCGCTGCGGAGAAGGTGCCAACGGACATGTTGGTCGAGAGAGTGGTTCAGCTGATCAACCAAGGCGTGACTGGAACGGACTTGCTGGAGGTGTTTCTCAGTCGACGCATCCAGCCGCTTCAGGCTCGGGACCACTCGATGTGGATGTACTCTGGTGCCAACGACACCGCTCGGGTCCATCCGGAGGAAGTCCAGGCCAAAACGGTAGCCATATGGTTGAAGAGTATCTTAGGAAACAAGGACAACCCCAGGGGAGCCAGGAGGGTCGTCCCATTCAGTGACAGCAATCAACCAGAAAAGGTTTGAACTTTTGCTACCGACTGTTTTCTTGTGCATCTCGTATCTGTCTCTGAATCCGACTGAAATTCACTCGACTCTTTGTTTTGTAGATTTATACCGAGATGCACTCCATGCCCAATGGCGAGCAAATTCTGGAGCAGGACCAGGTGGGGGAGGATAGCGCATTTGAGAGCGGCGACTGGCAGTCTCCGGAGGATGACGACAAGGAGGAGAGCGACGAGGCAGATGACGACGAGGGGGTCGACTCGCCTCCACGCTTGGAGCGTCAATCCAAACTTCTTCACGATCCAGCGGGTGAGCGCGGCAAGGCCGCGGCTCCCTGTACACAGGCGCAGAAATGCACTCGGATGTTGACTCTGGAGCCGACGGAGAAGGTTGCCAAGCATCCCAAGGATGTGCCCTCGACGACTCGGAAAACCTTGCCGAAGATCAAGATGGACGTTCCCGTGGCCTCTGGGTGAGTGTTCTATCTTTCTGTGTTTCCTTATTCCGACTGATACTTCTATAGTTACTGAGTGGACTATGAACTTTTTTCAGCCCCGTGACTTCTGCAACTCACATGGATGTTGATAAGGCCCCAGGGGATGGGGAGGCTGATGACACGGTTACTTCCATAGCCAGTAAGCCCTTTCCAATTTGAATTTGATCTGCCGACTGATTCACTGGTTGATTGAACTCTTGGGATTGTGCATGTTGCAGTCCCGCAAGACGTCATTACCCTTCCAGATGATGAAGATGAAGAAGTGCCTCTGAGAGAGAGGAGAAGGAAGGGTAGGACCTCGAGCAGGGAGGGCGGCTGAAGGACAAGTGCCTGAGTCGGCGGTTGAGCGATCCGGAGACCTAGCTCGGACCAGCGTCACTTTCACCAATCCGCTGTCGACCGACCATCTGTGAGGGTCGACTGCTCAGGCCCCTGTCGCTCTGGTACAACTCCACACATCCGATCTTGTAGCTGCTCCGACTGCATTGTCGTCATCCCTCTTCACTGCATACCAGACTCCGGACCATCCGCCGAGTGCTGCCCGGGAAGCTCTTCTCCAAGTGAACCTCGTGATGGAGCAGATGAAAGTGGTGCATGAGGCCAGTCAGGTCGATTACCACACCACTACTGCTCTGGAGGTGAACGTCAACGTTAGTTGATTTCTGACTGATCTTTTGGGTAGTGATAGTTGCAATCGTCGCTTTTCTACCCGTATGATGTCCTTGGATGATTGCTTTGGAACCTTTTATGTGCATCTTTGAGTCTGCGATCCGCATCGAACCCCCCACTGTGGTGTTTTCTTGTAGCCAAACGGAAGTAGCTTTTTTGCTTGGGTCGACTAGGTTGACTCGAGTGTTTTTCTGAACCAGTGGGGGCACGCATAGTGCACCCACTGGGTGTAGTCCCCGAGACCGCGGTCGACTGCTGGCAGTTGACTGGGGTCTTAGAATCACCCCCTTTTTTTACTCCTGCTGGCAGACCATGCCGAGTGTAAGGCTCGGACCAGTGGGGACACGCCAAGTGCACCCACTGGGTCTAGTCCATGAGACTACTATTAAATATTTGATTCGGAGGAAGTCTTAGAACAACTATACTGAGGTTAACTTTCGTTTCTGTCGACTGACATATCCCTTTGTTGACTGGAGAAGTCTTGTGATATTGGGGCTCAACTTTTTGAGCTGCACAAGAAGCAGATCAGCGTCAATCTTGACTTGGAGCTGGCCAAGAAGAACCTCAAGAAGGTCCAGGTGGAAACAACTATCATGGGAGGTAACCACTCGGAACCTTTTACGTTATGATTCTCCCTTTCTTCTTTGCAGTCTCTTTGAATCGAGTGATTCCACTCGAACAGATGTGCGCAGTGAAAACTGTCAACTTTAGGCTCGTCTGAAGAATGTTATTTCTTTAGACAAAATGAAGCAGGCTGTGGAGAAGAAGGACTTGGACCTTGCTGCAGCCCAGAAGCATGCGCGAGAAAAAACAACGCTTGCGGACAAGAAGTCGGCTTCAGTAGGAAAGTTAGAAGACGAAATCACGCAACTGGAGAAGGACAAGGAGAGCTTGACTGGTGAAGTAGGGAACCTCAAAGCCAAACAGGGCGAGTTGGAGTCGTATCTGGGGCAGCTTGCCGTGAAGTTGGTCCTAAAACTTGAAGGTATTTCCTCTGGTTCGACTGATTTGAGATGTCTACTGACATGTCTTGTTGAACTGTCGACCCATTGTTTTTCTAATTGCGCAGAGCTTTGCCAGGACTTCGAAGCAGAAACTGGGCGGGTTGACACAGGTCTCGATCCCATAAACTACCCCGTCAAAGGCGACGTTGCGATGAATGTGTTATGGCTGGAGTCTCATTTGGACAGTGCCGTGTACTACCTCGCTCCACTGAAGGCCGCGATGGTTGACGATGAACTCTGGCCTCAGGCGGAACTTTCACAGGACCTCGAGACTCTGATGGCTCGACTGAATCAGATCCCTGGTCGAGTACAGGAATGGAAGAAGTCATCCGCTCGGTGTGGTGCCGACGTCGCTCTGTCACTGGCCCGAGTGCATTGCAAGGACGTTACAGAAGACAAGCTGGCGGCCCTCAAGGTTGCCAACACAAAGAAGCTCGACTTCCTGTCCTTCATGGACACCTTCCTTGACGGTGCCACGTGTATCGCAGACAGCATCAACCTTGACAGCTTCATCGAGCCAGCGAGTCCTCCTCCTGCCGAGTGAACAAACATTATGCCCCACCCTTTATTTTCCTCGGGATGCCGAGTGGTTATGTAACCGTTAAACTCTATCGGGCTTGATGCCCAAGCACTTCTGCCCATCATGGTTCTGAACTTTTGAGGGCTTTATCCGAACTTTGTTTTCCTTGGATATCTTGGCTCTCGCTCTTGTTGCTTTCGAGTGTTTTTTAATTTTGAACCGATTTGTCCTTGAGGACGATGGAGCGCACATTGTACTTGTGGCGCAGCTCAGGTGCGGTGTTCAATCGACACCTCGTCGTCCTTGCAAATCGGGATGGAGCACATATTGTACTTGTGGCACAGCTCAGACGTGGTGTTCAATCGACACCTCATCGTCCCTGCGGATAGGGATGGAGCGCACGTTGTACTTGTGGCATAGCTCAGACGTGGTGTTCAATCGACACCTCGTCGTCCCTGCGGATAGGGATGAAGCGCATATTGTACTTGTGGCGTAGCTCAGACGTGGTGTTCAATCGACCCCTCGTCGTCCTTGTGGATAGGGATGGAGCGCACATTGTACTTGTGGCATAGCTCAGGGGATCTTTCGTGACTTAGGCGATTACGGGGTCGCAGCTAAGCCTCCGAGTGGGAGGATTGCTCTCCACTCAGAAATGTTTTTAACTTAGGCAAATCGGATTCACAGCTAAGCCACCCATTGGGGGATTTTAGACACAGATGCTTATGGGAAACTGCTCATTATGATACTGAAAAAATCTTGTCTTTGAGAAGAAACTGAAACACTTCTATTAAAACTCGTCAGGTCGAGTGATCTATGTGTAGAAGTGTCCGGGCAGCTCTGCGTTCCACGCACATGACTCATCTATCTTCTTGGCTATGTTGTAGATGTGGTAGGCTCCATTGTGAAGCACCTTGGTGATGATGAAGGGGCCTTCCCAGGCCGGAGCAAGCTTGTGAGGCCGTTTCTGATCCACTCAGAGTACTAGGTCTCCTTCTTGGAACGCTCGTCCTCTGACGTTTCGGGCATGGAGTTGACACAGATCTTGCTGGTAGATGGTCGACCGGATCAAAGCCATCTCGCGCTCTTCTTCCAGGAGATCAACGGCGTCTTCTCATGCTTGCTCTGGTTCAGCTTCCATGAATAGTTCCACTCAGGGGGGCATTGTGCAGCAAATCACTCGGGAGTACAGCCTCGACACTGTACACCAAGAAGAAAGGAGTCCGGCCAGTCGATCGATTCGGTGTTGTTCCCAGCCCCCACAAGATGGATGGCAACTCGGTTACCCAGGCTCCAGCAGCATGCTTGAGGTCATGCATTAGGCGAGGTTTTAATCCTTGGAGGATCAAACCATTCGCCCTTTCTGCTTGTCCATTCGACTGAGGATATGCGACTGATGCGTAATTGACCCGAGTGCCTTGGGTTGCATAGAACGCCTTAAACTCGCCAGAATCAAAGTTGGAGCCATTATCTGTGATCGTGCTGTGAAGAACTCCATATCTGAATATCAACTCCTTGATGAAACTGACAGCAGTGCTTGCACCGAGGTTCTTGATAGGCCTAGCTTCAATCCATTTAGTGAACTTGTCGACTGCTATGAGCAGATGAGTGAAACCACTCGCACCGGTCTTGAAGGGGCCAACCATATCTAACCCCCAGACTGCAAACGGCCAGACGAGTGGAATAGTCTTCAAGGCAGACGCAGGTTTGTGAGACATGTTGGAATAGAACTGGCAGCCTGCACACTTATCGACTATATCCTTTGCCATTTCGTTTGCTCGAGGCCAATGGAATCCTGATCGATATGCTTTGGCCACAATGGTCCGAGAGGACACATGGTGACCACACGTCCCCGAGTGGATATCGTCTAAGATCATTCGACCTTCTTCTGGGGTGATGCAGCGCTGAGCCACTCCTGTGACGCTTTCTCTGTAAAGCTGTCCTTTCATCACTGTAAAGGCTTTGGATCGATGGACTATCTGACGGGCTTCATCCTCATCCTCTGGGAGTTCCTTTCTGAGAATGTACGCAATGTACGGTACTGTCCAGTCGGATGTGATCACCAAGACTTCCATGATCAAGTCGACCACAACTGGAATCTCAATCTCAGTCGGGTTGGTTGAACTTATCGGTTGCGAGGGTTCTTCCTTGAAGGGATCCTCTTGCACTGATGGGGTGTGGAGAAGCTCCAAGAACACATTGCTGGGGAGAGGCTTCCGAGTGGAACCTATCTTCACTAGATCATCAGCCGCTTTATTCTTGAGTCGAGGTATGTGGTGGAGCTCTAACCCCTCAAACTTCTTCTCCAGCTTTCTTACCGCGTTGCAGTAACCACTCATTGTGGGACTCCTGACATCCCATTCCTTCATTACCTGATTGACGACTAAATCTGAGCCGTCGTAGACCATCAAGCGCCGAATGTCGAGTGAGATGGCCATACACACCCATACAATAGTGCCTCATATTCAGCTTCATTGTTAGAAGAATCAAAGTGAATCTGGAGGACATAACTGAGCTTGTCTCCTTGTGGGGATACTAAGACCACTCCTGCACCAGAGCCATTCAACATCTTGGACCCATCAAAGAACATGGTCCAGTGTTCCGACTGAATTTGAGTCGGCTGTTGTTGTTTTCTCCACTCTGCGAGGAAATCTGCAATTGCTTGAGATTTGATGGCCTTCTCAGCCTCAAACTTGATATCCAATGGAAAAAGTTCAATCGCCCACTTTGCCAGTCGACCAGTTGCATCTCTATTGTTCAAGATCTTTGATAATGAAGCGTCGCTAACGACTGAAACTGAATGATCAGATAAATAGTGCGCAACCTTCTTCATGGTTAAGTAGATCACATAAACAAGCTTCTGATAATGAGGGTATCTCTGCTTGGACGGGGTCAGGACCTCTGAAATGTAATAGACTGGGCGCTGAACTTTGAAGGCTTTGCCTTCCTCTTCCCACTCGACTGTGAGCACTGTGCTGACAACTTGTCCTGTGGCTGCGATGTAAAGCAAAAGAGGCTCTTTACTAACTGTAGCAGCAAGCACCGGCTGGGTGGAAAGCAGGGCTTTGAGCTCTGCAAACGCTGTTAGACTATGTATAGCTTCTGTATTTGTGTACGTTTATTGTACCTATTGTAACACACCCATTATATATACTAGATCATTGATGGCACGCGTTGCTGCGCCCGTCTCTTTCTACAATAGAATGGTAGGAGCTTACATAAGTATATGGACACCAAAATTTACATAAATATATGTAACTAATAATTTATTACAACATTTTCAATGTGCTCATATGGCTTAGTCGGTATTGGTCATCGGACTTTTACTCTCTAATTGTTCCATTTCTTATTGATGTCTTCTAAACAATTGCATCCTGCACCCAAAAGATGATCTTGTGTAGGCAACAGGAACTAAGAAGAAAAATTCTGCTTGACAATAAACAAGATATTACAGAACGGAAGGTTATAGTAAGACAATTTTCATTGACACTGAAGTCAAGAATAAAATTTTGATAAATAAGGGAAGCTATCTCAATTGGAACATTGTCTGGTACATGATGTGAGTGTCGATTTGTTTTTTTTACATATCATTTGTGATGCTACTGCCAATAAGAAAACAAACTCCACCTCACATGTGTTATATTTTAAAGAATACCTAGTCTTAAAATTAAGGACAGGGCCCTATAGAGAATAAAATATGGATTTCTGCTGATAGTAAAATTAGATATTAGAGAATGGAAGGATTCCAGTAAGACCATTTTCATTAACACTATAGTAAACAATAAAATATTGATAAATAAGGGCAGCTATCTGAGTTGGAACATTGTCTGGTCTACATGATGCGATTATCGGGGTTTTTTCACTATCATTTGTGATGCTACTGCCATGTAGAAACAAACTGAACCTCAGATGTGTTATATTTTGTGTTTGAAAGAATATCCAGTCTTACAATTAAGGAGAGAGCTATGTAGAGAATGAAATGGGGAGCTAACAACGGTAAGACAAACTTTGTACTTGGTGAACCCATCTTTTGGACATAATTGAAAGATTAAGCAAGGGGTGTGTGAGAGGACATAATTTGCATACCTTGAGAAGCTGCAGTGTAGTTGCACTTGAAGTATGCCAAGAAAAATTCGGTTCCTGTTGGTCTTCAATTATTGTGGCACTTTATAATATATATCAGCCTCTTAGTAAAATGAGATATTGTATATAACCACAAAAAGGCTTCACTGGTGGACTCAGAATACTGTAGGCTTCCTTCAACAAATAACTTAGTACATGCTTTGCTGTAACATTGATAGAGATTATGTCACCATGGAAGATACACTACACAAAAGTAACATAATCAACTTTCTGAATTACACAATGTTCATGATCACCTCAGAAGTGTTTTTTTTTCTGTATCTCTTTGTGCCATTTTAGTGCTAGCAACACTACTTAATCAGTTTCTATATACTCCAGTACCACTATAGATTGACACATTGTTTTGGTATAATTGATTGCAATATAAATGAATTGAGCAGGTAAATACAGAAGAAATGATGATCTTTTATAAAGTAATATTGAACATCAATTATACCATAAGTTACCTAAGCACTAATAATCACTACAATATATTGTCTGACTGGATATTAGGTGGTTCTGCAATGATTAGACAAACTCGAATCTATTTATTTGCAGTCATGAACCAGCTTTAAACCAATGCGGTGTGGGTTATGAAGAGTTCTATTCTATTTACTCTATAAATTTCCGTAAATATGTTTCAGATGCAGTCCAGCGACACTTGTAGTCTATGTTGATTTTTAATTTTGGGTGCTCTATACACAAGTTGCTTCAAGAATATGGTTACTACTGCACAATTAACAATTCAGCATGAGCAAACATCCCAGAACCACGGCAGGCCAGATGAATATAACCACCTTCCTACCTGGATACATGTTCAAACACTTCCCATCATTGTATGATGCATATGCACTTGGTCTTAAAGATAAGGTTTTTTGGGCACAGGGAGAACATATGAAGTGTGTGTTTACGGACATAACTACAAATTAAGCTAGCATAAACTACAATTTAATGTGCGAGCATGTAAGACATGAATAGCACTTCCAGTAAATATGTATGTCTTTCTCCAATTTTTCAACCAGAAGCTATGGGTCTCTCAAAATGCCATGTTAGACAGAAAGATGTGTATACTTTGGCATGTATTAGGACTTACTTTTGTTTGACGGTGCACCTCCAGTGTGTTTGTGATTTAGCGTGAACATGACATGATAATTATTTGGCTGCATTTTCTGTACTTGCACATTGTTTGTAGTACGACAAATGGACAATCATTTGATATTCAGCCTCGTGGGTTCTGGGAAGAAGCTACAACCGTAGCCCGTAGGAGAGTGGAGGCGCGTGTTGATCAAACGTTGTGCCTGGCTCGAGGGGAGTGGTGTTGCAGAGGAGCTTACTAGGACAAGTTGCCCAGGACCCCAAGGCGGCCAATGAAATCGAAGAGAAGCAGCCTTGTGGATGTGTGACTGCTCACCTTTGCGATCCCTAGACGCTGGCTTCCACTGCCAGGCAAGTCATCTTGGAATCCCACTCGAGCAGGTCGTCATGGTCGTGGCTGGCAATGTTGCATGCTTCACTTGGATCTTGCTCGAATGCGTCAGCTGGATCCCACTAAAATCACTTTTGTCCCCTTTCGTACTGCACCAGTCAACATATTATGAATCTATTCATCACTTGACAATCAAATATTAACTAGTTTAACTTGAATACTTTTATCCTACGCTTAGGTGCACAGGTTGGAAATATATAAAACATCAAAATAGAGCGCAGATGCTGCCGGTTGAACATGTGAAATTTAGAGTAGGATATACTCACATTGTAAAGTAAAGTTAGAAGAATATCCTCTCTTGGATGTCACTTATGTGCCAAATCATAAATCATGGTATAGAACATGCCCTTCATCTACAAATTTCAATGTAGTTGGAAAAAGAAAAATAATTATAGTTCACATGAAAAAGATAAGCAGGACTTATAAGCAAGTTTTATAATTCTAGAGCACAAACCAAGTATTGCAGTCTCATTTGCTCACTGGATTTGATAGAACTTTACAAATTGCATTAGAAAAATATTATTGTAATTTGACCTGACAGATGGAACCACCAGCTTGTCACCCGTAGCCTGCACACATTAAAATCCCAAGAACAATCTCTGTCATAACGAGAAGGAGGATTTTCCTGTACGTACATAGGCTGCCGAACCATCTGGCCGGGAGGAGTGCTAGCGGCCGGTGATTGAATTCTTAGTGGACGAACCCAAGGTGGAGAGTTAGTGCTAGCGGCTGGAATCAACTCTGGCAGGACATGCGGACAGAGAGATGAACAGACAGAACAGTGGCTGATCCGCCGCTGGATCTAAGTCGTCGTGGTTGCGACCGGCAGTGTCGCGTGCTTGGCTTGGATCCCGCTCAAGCACGTCGGCTGGATTCGCCCAAATCGCGTGCTCGTCACGGCGTCACCTGGATGGATCGCCCGCGTCGCCCGGCACGGCTCGCCCGCTTCACCATCCTGCTCGAGCGCGTCGCGTGCGTCGGTGCAGCTGGATTCCCCTGTCACCAATCCACCTCCTCTGTCCAGCGAGCAGCGAGCACAATTAGCGGACGATCCAGATCCCATGTCGAGCGAGAACGACGGTATTAGCTTAATGGGCTGGCATAACCGGCCCACTTTACCACAGGGCTTGGATTCGTCCTCTGGAATAGCAGCCCATAGGACAGCTGGGCCAGTTGCGGGAGAGATGATTTTACACATTAGATCTGACGGCGAGAAATTTTTAGATCGCGAAAACGGATGGTGAGAAACCCAAATCGCTGAGAGAGCTCGCTTTAGGCTCATTTCCCGAAATCATTGTCTTACATGGTATCAGAGCTGGTTACGTACGCTTCCACAAAACCATAAACTATCGCCGCCGCCCCCTACATCGCGCCGCCGCCCCTCGATCGCGCTGCCTCCATGACGGGAGCCGCCGCCTCCAGCTCCTTCTCCGCCGGGTTCCTTCCAGCCTCGTCGCCGCCCTCCTCTCTCTCCCGCTCGACTCGGCCACCATGCGGCCGCCTCAGATCGGGACACGGAGCGTCGGCTCGTTCTTCTCCAACCATCCTCCAGCTTCCTCGTCGTTGGGACATGCACTAACGATCCATACGTCGAGTGCTCCTTCATCTGCCTCATCGACTAGCGCCATCGCGCCTCTGGCCCTCGCGTCCGAGGCCACTTCGTCTGCTGTCACGATGGGCCACATGGTGTCCGCATCATTGGCGGGATCACCCTCGATCATGGTGCCGGCTGCTTCCCTCTATGCGGCGTATCCGCCGCCGCTGCCCACAGGTCCCGATCCCGTGGCGTCGCTCGCGCCACCCGTCCCTGCCCCCATGGCGTACGCGTCTCCGGCAGGCGCTTCTACGGGCTCGTTGCCTCCATCGTTTCACTTCGGCAATGATACGTCTCCAACATATCTATAAATTTTGATTGTTTCATGCTATTATATTACCTGTTTTGGATGTTTATGGGCTTTACTTTACACATTTATATCATTTTCGCGACTAACCTACTAAACGGAGGCCCGACCGTATTGCTGTTTTTTTGCCTATTTCAGTATTTCAAAGAAAAGGAATATCAAACGGAGTCCAAACGGAATGAAACCTTCGGGAGTATGATTTTTGGAACGAACGTGATCCAGAGAACTTGGAGTGCAAGTCAAGAAGCAATCGAGGCGGCTAGGAGATAGGAGGGCGCGCCCACCCCTCCTGGGCGCGCCCCTGTCTCCTGGGCCCCTCGAGCGGCCACCGACGTACTTCTTCCTCCTAGATATACCTATGTACCCCGAAAACATCCAGGGAGCCACCGAAGAAATATTTCCACCACCGTAACCTTATGTATCCGCGAGATCCCATCTTGGAGCCTTCGACGGCGCTCCGTCGGAGGGGGAATCAACCATGGAGGGCTTCTTCATCAACACCATAGCCCTTCTGATGAGTTGTGAGTAGTTTACCACAGACCTTCGGGTCGATTGTTATTAGCTAGATGGCTTCTTCTCTCTTTTTGGATCTCAATACAATGGTCTCCCCCTCTCTTGTGGAGATCTATTCGATGTAAACTCTTTTTGCGGTGTGTTTGTCGAGATCTGATGAATTGTGGGTTTATGATTAAGTTTATCTGTGAGAAATATTTGAATCTTCTCTGAATCTTTTATGTATTATTGAGTTATCTTTGCAAGTCTCTTCGAATTATCGGTTTGGTTTGGCCTACTAGATTGATCTTTCTTGCCATGGGAGAACTGCTTAGCTTTGGGTTCAATCTTGCGGTGTCCTTACCCAGTGACAGAAAGGGTTGCGAGGCACGTATTTTATTGTTGCCATCGAGGATAAAAAGATGGGGTTTATATCATATTGCTTGAGTTTATCCCTCTACATCATGTCATCTTTCTTAATGCATTACTCTGGTCTTATGAACTTAATACTCTAAATGCATGTTGGATAGCGGTCGATGTGTGGAGTAATAGTAGTAGATGCATGCAGGAGTCGGTCTACTTGTCATGGACATGATGCCTATATACATGATCATGCCTAGATAATCTCATAATTATTCGCTTTTCTATCAATTGCTTGACAGTAATTTGTTCACCCACCGTAATACTTATGCTCACTACTAGGAAAAGGCCTACTAATGGCGCACCAGTTTTGCCTACTAATGGCGTCAAATCACACTCCATGGTCTATCCAACCCCAGCACCAGCTCACTTCACAAGCACCTGTTGATATATCTAGTATATCAATTCTATTAAACCTTGTTGATGTTTAGGACTTTGTTCATGTTCATGAGTGTGATGAAATTTGGAAAAATTATTTCAAACTTCCGTTCATATTACGTATCATATTTTGAAAAAAAAATCCCGAAAAAATTCGAAACTAATTTTTTTTCTGTTACTAGTGGCGCACCTAGCAAACGGTGCGCCACTAGTAAGTTTGAATTTTTTTGAATTTTTTTGCATCCAGATCTTAAAAGCCCCGTTACTTTTTTCTGTTAGGTTTTTGAGGATTTTGAAAATGTTTAATGGGGTTCCCCCGTTAAATTTGGATGTAACTTTTCGAGTAGATGATTTTTCATATAAAAAACTTTTTCATCCGAGTTAGTATGCAAAAGTTATGCCCATTTTACAAATTCTAGAGAGATTTTGCAAATAAAGTTGAAATTCATATTTATAAATTTTCACAACAACTAGACCACATATCACATGGGAAACTAAATTTTTTGACATTTCCGTTATTTTCTTTTATTTTTTTAAAAACTGAAAATGCGGTCAGGAGGGTGCATTCGGGGGAATTTTGGTTCAAAATTACTAATGGCGCACCGCTGGTGTGGTGCGCCATTACTAGTTTAAACTAGTAATGGCGCACCACACCCACAGTGCGCCATTAATAACTTTGAAAAGAAATTAAAAAAATAAAGAAAAAAATGTTAGTAATGGCGCACCGTGGGTGTGGTGCGCCATTACTAGTTTTAACTACTAATGGCGCACCAGACCCACGGTGCGCCATTACTAACTTTGAAAAAAATAAAAAAAATTGAAAAAAATTACTAGTGGCGCACCGTGGATGTGGTGCGCCATTACTAGTTAAACTAGTAATGGCGCACTATCCCCTGGTGCGCCATAACTAGTTTTGAAAAAAAATTAAAAAAAATTGTTACTAATGGCGCACCTTGGATGTTGTGCGCCATTAGTATTTGGACACTAATGCCGCACCAACACATGGTGCGCCATTAATATATACTAATGGCGCACCACATGTCTGGTGCGTCATTAGTGTTCATATCATCTATAGCCCTTTTCCTAGTAGTGTGCTATCTTAAGAGAAGCCTCTCGTGAAACCTATGGCCCCCGAGTCTATTTTTTATCATATAAGCTTTCAATCTACTTTTATTTGCATCTTTACTTTTTGCATATATATTATAAAATACCAAAAATATATTTATCTTATCATATTATCTTTATCAAATCTCACTTTCGCAAGTGGCCGTGAAGGGATTGACAACCCCTTTATCGCGTTGGTTGCGAGTTCTTAGTTTGTTTGTGTAGGTTCGTGGGACTGTTGAGGAGCCTCCTACTGGATTGATACCTTGGTTCTCAAAAACTGAGGGAAATACTTACGCTACTGTGCTGCGTCACCCTTTCCTCTTCAAGGAAAACCAACGCAAGCTCAAGACGTAGCAGGCAACCTCATCACCGTCAAGCTCTCGTTCGACAATTATATTATCTGGCGTGCGCATGTTCTTCCCGCCGCAGCCTCCGGCCTCGTCCACCCCCACTCTGACCCTACCTGGTGATGGGGGTCGGCAGGTCTGCCAGCTCTGTGGTCTTGATGGGCATTGGGCCTCCAAGTGCCATCGCCGTTTTCAGAAGATTTTCCTCGGTCTCGGCAACAACGGGAAGGACACGCGCAACACTGCGCGACAGGTGGCCATGGTCGACCGCCCGGCACCGCAGAAGCCTCAGGGCCATACTCAGTCCTACTCCATTGATCCGCACTAGTACATGGACTCTGGGGCGACGGAGCATCTGACGAATGAGATGGGGAAGCTTCATTCTCGCGAGCCCTATCACGGCTCCGATAAGATCCACACCGCCAACGGAGCAGGTATGCACATCTCCCATATTGGTCAAGCATCCCTTGTTACTAGTAATGCCACTAGGCGGCTTCAGCTTCGTGATGTTCTTAGAGTACCATCTATGACACGTAATCTCCTTTCAGTTCCTAAACTCACTTAGGACAATAATGTGTTTTGTGAATTTCACCCGTTTGAACTTTTTATTAAGGATCGGGACACGAGGGGCGTTCTTCTTAGTGGGAGTCTCTACCAGGGCCTTTACCGTCTGGAGCATCCTGGAGTCTCTCGGGTTTTCAGTGGAGTTTGCGTCTCGTCGTCACAGTGGCATGCTCGTCTTGGTTATCCTGCCACACCTATCGTTCGTCATGTTTTGCGTCGTCATGAGCTTCCTAGTGTCTCTAGCAATAATGATGTAGCAGTGTGTGATTCTTATCAGCAGGGAAAGAGTCATCAACTTCCTTTTTTGGAGTCTAGTCGTGCGGTGAAACATCCTTTAAAACTTGTTTTTTCGGATGTATGGGGCCCTGCCCAAACTTTTGTCAGTGGTCATAACTATTATATTAGCTTTGTGGATGCTTACAGTCGCTTTACTTAGCTCTATCTTATTAAGCGTAAATCTGATGCGTTTGATATTGTTGTTCAGTTTCGAAAACATGTTGAACGCCTTCTCAAGCATAAAATTGTTCATGTTCAGTCGGACTGGGATGGTGAGTATCGCAACCTCAATTCCTTCTTCCAGTCGCTTGGGATTGCTCATCGTTTAGCATGTCCACATACTCATCAGTAGAATGGTTCCGTCAAACGTAAGCATCGTCATATTGTCGAGACTGGTCTCACTCTTTTGGCCCATGCATCGGTTCCTTTCCGGTTTTGGAGTGATGCTTTTACCACTGCATGCTTTCTTATCAATCGTACTCCTACACGTGTTCTCAACATGAAGACTCCCATTGAACTTCTCCTTAATGAACAACCTGACTACACTTTCTTTAAAGTATTTGGGTGTGCTTGCTGGCCGAATCTTCGACCCTATAACAAACGCAAGCTGGAATTTAGGTCCAAAAAGTGTGTCTTCCTAGGCTATAGTTCCCTTCATAAAGGTTACAAATGTCTTCTTGTTCCCACTAATCGTGTCTACATTTCTCGGATGTCATGTTTGATGAGCTTGTTTTTCCGTTTGCCAACCTTCCTGGCTCCACAGATGCCTCTCCGTCCATGCATTCATCCTCTCTTGCCTCTGACGAATTTGATGATGTTTCATACTCTCCTGTGTTATTGCCTAACCATGGTGCAGGAACCGGATGTGGGGCTCGTTTGGAGCATTTGGAGGATTCACCATCATCATCGCCACCGCTCTCTGATTGCATGTCGATCGCACTGCGACGTTGCATGGCACCGATTCGTGTGCCCATGCATGATCGATGGAAGTGCCTGTGGCGCACGCCTCGTCCACTGCTCGGCCTAGTACGCCCGCATCGACCGCGTCTCCTCGGCCTGCTATGCCAGCTCGGCCCGCTACGCCGGCCTCGCCCGCCGGCATCGCCCATGGCTCCGCTCGTTAGCCCGCTGGCGGACTTGGCTCCATCGGCTGGTTCATCGTCGCCTGGGATCTTCACGTCCAGCCTCTTGCCGGCTTCTTATTCTTCATCATCGTCATCCAGCCCCTCGCCGGCTGCTTCCTCGACCTCGATGGCTCTTGTGTTACGACCACATACACGCAGCCGCAGTGGCATTTTTCGACCAAAGGAGCATACGGATGGTACTATTGCTTGGTTGGCGGCATGTCTGGCTGCTGCAGTTGCGGATCCGTCTTCTGAGCCCCGCTCATATCAGGCTGCTATGTGTGTTCCTCATTGGCGAGAGGCTATGGAGCAGGAGTATCATGCTCTTCTTTGCAACAAGACATGGACTCTTGTTTCTGCCCCACCACGGGTTAATATTATTGACTCCAGGTGGGTGTTCGAAGTGAAGAAGCATTCGGATGGATCTATTGAGTGTTACAAAGCGTGCCTTGTTGCCAGAGGATTTCGGCGGCGCTATGGTCTTGACTATGAGGACACCTTCAGTCCTGTCGTTAAGCCTACCACCATTCGGCTTCTTCTTTCTCTTGTCGTTACTCGCGGTTGGTCACTTCGTCAACTTGATGTGCAAAATGCTTTTCTTCATGGTTTCTTGGAGGACGAGGTTTATATGCGACAGCCGCCTGGTTTCTTTGATCCTGACCATCCTGATCACATATGTCGTCTCACTAAAGCGCTCTATGGTCTAAAGCAAGCTCCTGGTGCCTGGCATGCCTGTCTTGCCTCAGCTCTTCGTGCTCATGGGTTTGTGTCGTCCACTGCCGACTCCTCATTATTTCTTCTATAGAAGCCAGAAGTCACTATGTATCTTTTGGTCTATGTGGATGATATCATTCTTGTCAGTTCCTCTCGGTATGCTGTTGATGCTCTTGTTCACTCTCTTGGTGCTGATTTTGCTGTCAAAGATCTTGGGAAGCTTCACTACTTTCTTGGAGTTGAGGTTACTTCTCGTGTTGATGGTCTTGTTCTGACACGGAAGAAGTATTCCTTGGATTTGTTGGAGCGAGATGGCATGCTTAAGTGCAAACCGACTACCACACCCATGTTGGGGAACGTAGTAATTTCAAAAAATTCCTATGCACACGCAAGATCATGGTGATGGTATAGCAACGAGAGGGGAGAGTGTTGTCCACGTACCCTCGTAGACCATAAGCGGAAGCGTTATGACAACGCGGTTGATGTAGTCGTACGTCTTCACGATCCGACCGATCCAAGTACCGAACGTACGGCACCTCCGTGTTCAGCACACGTTCAGCTCGATGATGTTCCCCGGGCTCCAATCCAGCAAAGCGTCGGGGATGAGTTCCGTCAGCACGACGGCGTGGTGACGATGATGATGTTCTTCCGGCGCAGGGCTTCGCCTAAACTCCGCGACGATATGACCGAGGTGGAATATGGTGGAGGGGGGCACCGCACAAAGCTAGGAACGATCCGTAGATCAACTTGTGTATCATGGGGTGCCCCCTACCCCCGTATATAAAGGAGCAAGGGGAGGAGGCGGCCGGCCAGGGAGAGGCGCGCCAAGGGGGAGTCCTACTCCCACCGGGAGTAGGATTCCCCCCTTCCAAGTAGTAGGAGTCGGAGTCAAGGAAAGGGGAGAGAGAAGAGAAGGAAGGAGGGGGCGCAGCCCCTACCCCTAGTCCAATTCGGACTAGGCCTTGGGGAGGCGCCCAACCTCTCCTCTCTCTTTCCCCTAAAGCCCAATAAGGCCCATATACTCCCCGGCGAATTCCCGTAACTCTCCGGTACTTCGAAAAATACCCGAATCACTCGGAACCTTTTCGAACTCCGAATATAGTCGTCCAATATATAGATCTTTACGTCTCGACCATTTCGAGACTCCTCGTCATGTCCCCGATCTCATCTGGGACTCCGAACTCCTTAGGTACATCAAAACTCATAAACTCATAATAAAACTGTCATCGTAACGTTAAGCGTGCGGACCCTACGGGTTCGAGAACTATGTAGACATGACCGAGACACGTCTCCGGTCAATAACCAATAGAGGAACCTGTATTCTCATATTGGCTCCCACATATTCTACGAAGATCTTTATCGGTCAGGCCGCATAACAACATACGTTGTTCCCTTTGTCATCGGATGTTACTTGCCCGAGATTCGATCGTGGGTATCCAATACCTAGTTCAATCTTGTTATCGGCAAGTCTCTTTACTCGTTACGTAATGCATCATTCCGTAACTAACTCATTAGCTACATTGCTTGCAAGGCTTATAGTGATGTGCACTACCGAGAGGGCCCAGAGATACCTCTCCGACAATCGGAGTGACAAATCCTAATCTCGAAATACGCCAACCCAACATGTACCTTCGGAGACACCTGTAGAGCTCCTTTATAATCACCCAATTACGTTGTGACGTTTGGTAGCACACAAAGTGTTCTTCCGGTAAACGGGAGTTGCATAATCTCGTAGTCATAGGAACATGTATAAGTCATGAAGAAAGCAATAGCAACATACTAAACGATCAAGTGCTGAGCTAACGGAATGGGTCAAGTCAATCACATCATTCTTCTAATGATGTGATCCCGTTAATCAAATGACAACTCATGTCTATGGTTAGGAAACTTAACCATCTTTGATTAACGAGCTAGTCAAGTAGAGGCATACTAGTGACACTATGTTTGTCTATGTATTCACACATGTATTATGTTTCCGATTAATACAATTCTAGCATGAATAATAAACATTTATCATGAAATAAGGAAATAAATAATAACTTTATATTGCCTCTAGGGCATATTTCCTTCAGTCTCCCACTTGCACTAGAGTCAATAATCTAGTTCACATCATCATGTGATTCAACACCAATATTCACATCTGTATGTGATTAATACCCATAGTTCACATCGTCATGTGATCAACACCCAAAGGGTTTACTAGAATCAATAATCTAGTTCGCATCGCTATGTGATTAACACCTAAAGAGTACTAAGGTATGATCATGTTTTTCTTGTGAGAGAAGTTTAGTCAACGGGTCTGTCACATTCAGAGCCGTATGTATTTTGCAAATATTCTATGTCTACAATGCTCTGCATGGAGCTACTCTAGCTAATTGCTCCCACTTTCAATATGTATCCAGATTGCGACTTAGAGTCATCTGGATCAGTGAAAAAGTTTGCACCGATGTAACTTTTACGACGAACTCTTTTATCACCTCTATAATCGAGAAACATCTCCTTAGTCCTCACTAAGGATATTCTTGACCACTGTCCAGTGATCTACTATTAGATCAAAATTGTATTCCTTTGCCAAACTCAGAGCTAGGTATACAATAAGTCTGGTTCACAGCATAGCATACTTTATAGAACCCATGACTGAGGCATAGGGAATGACTTTTCATTCTCTTTCTATTTTCTGCTATGGTCGGGTCTTGAGTCTTACTCAATTTCACACCTTGCAACACAGGCAAGAACTCCTTCTTTGACTGTTCCATTTTGAACTACTTCAAAATCTTATCAAGGTATGTACTCATTGAAAAAATCTTATCAAACATCTTGATCTATCTATATAGATCTTGATGCTCAATGTGTAAGCAGCTTCACCGAGGTCTTTCTTTGAAAAACTCCTTTTAAACACTCCTTTATGCTTTCCAGAAAATTCTACATCATTTCCAATCAATAATATGTCATTCACATATACTTATCAGAAAGGCTGTAGTGCTCCCACTCACTTTCTTGTAAATACAGGCCTTTCCAAAAGTTTGTATAAAACCATATGCTTTGATCAACTCATCAAAGCGTATATTCCAACTCCGAGATGCTTGCACCAGTCCATTGATGGATCGCTAGAGCTTGCACATTTTGTTAGCACCTTTAGGATTAACAAAACCTTCTGGTTGCATCATATACAACTCTTCTTTAAAAAATCCATTAAGGAATGCAGTTTTGACATCCATTTGCCAGATTTCGTAAAATGTGGCAATTGCTAACATGATTCGGACAGACTTAAGCATCGATACGAGTGAGAAAATCTCATCGTATTCAACCCCTTGAACTTGTCGAAAACCTTTTGCAACAAGTTGAGCTTAGTAGATAGTAAAACTACTATCAGTGTCCGTCTTCCTCTTGAAGATCCATTTATTTAACTTGGCTTGCTAATCATCGAGCAAGTCAACCAAAGTTCACACTTTGTTCTCATACATGGATCCCATCTCAGATTTCATGGCCTCAAACCATTTCGCGGAATCTGGGATCATCATCGCTTCCTCATAGTTCGTAGGTTTATCGTGGTCTAGTAACATGACTTCTAAAACAGGATTACCGTACCACTCTAGTGCGGACCGTACTCTAGAAGACCTACGAGGTTTTGTAGTAACTTGTTCTGAAGTTTCATGATCATCATCATTAGCTTCGTCACTAATTGGTGTAGGAATCACTGGAACTAATTTCTGTGATGAACTACTTTCCAATTTGGGAGCAGGTACAATTACCTTATCAAGCTCTACTTTCCTCCCACTCACTTCTTTCAAGAGAAACTCCTTCTCTAGAAAGGATCCATTATTAGCAATGACTCTTGCTTTCGGATCTGTGATAGAAGGTGTACCCAACAGTTTCCTTTGGGTATTCTATGAAGACGCACTTCTCCGATTTGGGTTCGAGCTTATCAGGTTGAAAAACTTTCATATAAGCATCGCAACTCCAAACTTTAAGAAACGACAGCTTAGGTTTACTGCTAAACCATAGTTCATATGGTGTCATCTCAACGGATTTAGATGGTGCCCTATTAAATGTGAATGCAGCTGTCTCTAATGCATAACCCCAAAACGATAGTGGTAAACCGATAAGAGACATCATAGATCGCACCATATCTAGTAAAGTACGATTACGACGTTCGGACACACCATTACATTGTGGTGTTCCAGGTGGTGTGAGTTGCGAAACTATTTCACATTGTTTCAAATGAAGACCAAAGTCATAACTCAAATATTCGTCTCCACGATCAGATCATAGAAACTTTATTTTCTTGTTACGATGATTTTTCCACTTCACTCTGAAATTCTTTGAACTTTTCAACTATTTCAGACTTATGTTTCATCAAGTAGATATACCCATATCTTCTCAAATCATCTGTGAAGGTCAGAAAATAACGATACACGCCGTGAGCCTTAACACTCATCGGATTGCGTACATCGGTATGTATTATTTCCAATAAGTCAGTAGCTCGTTCCATTGTTCCGTAGAACGGAGTTTTAGTCATCTTGCCCAAAAGGCGCGGTTCTCAAGCATCAAATGATTCATAACCAAGTGATTCCAAAAATCCATCTTTATGGAGTTTCTTCATGCGCTTTACACCGATATGACCCAAACGGCAGTGCCACAAATAAGTTGCACTATCATTATTAACTTTGCATCTTTTGGCATCAATATTATGAATATGTGTATCACTACGATCGAGATCCAACAAACTATTTTCATTAGGTGTATGACCATTTGAAGGTTTTATTCATGTAAACAGAGCAAGAATTATTCTCTGATTTTAAATGAATAACTGTCTTGCAATAAACATGATCAAATCATATTCATGCTCAACGCAAACGCCAAATAACATTTATTTAGGTTTAACACTAATCTCGAAAGTATAGGGAGTGTGCGATGATGATCATATCAATCTTGGAACTACTTCCAACACTCATCGTCACTTCACCCTCAACTAGTCTCTGTTTATTCTGTAACTCCTATTTCGAGTTACTAATTTTTTTAGCAACCGAACAAGTATCAAATACTCAGGGGCTACTATAAACACTAGTAAGGTACACATCAATAACCTGTATATCAAATATACCCTTGTTCACTTTGCCATCCTTCTTATCCACCAAATATTCAGGGAATTTCCGCTTCCAATGACCATTTCCTTTGCAGTGTAAGCACTCAGTTTCAGGCTTTGGTCCAGCTTTGGGATTCTTCGCGGGAGTGACAACTTGCTTGTCATTCTACTTGAAGTTCCCTTTCTTTCCCTTTGCCCCTTTTCTTGAAACTAGTGATCTTGTCAACCATCAACACTTGATGCTCTTTCTTGATTTCTACCTTCGTCGATTTCAACATCACGAAGAGCTTGGGAATCATTTTTGTCATCCCTTGCATACTATAGTTCATCACGAAGTTCTAGTAACTTAGTGATGGTCACTACAGAATTCTGTCAATCACTATCTTATCTAGAAGATTAACCCCCACTTGATTCAAGCGATTGAAGTACCCAGACAATCCGAGCACATGCTCACTAGTTGAGCGATTCTCCTCCATCTTTTAGCTATAGAACTTGTTGGAGACTTCATATCTCTCAACTCAGGTATTTGCTGGAAATATTAACTTCAACTCCTGGAACATCTCATATGGTCCATGACGTTCAAAAATGTCTTTGAAGTCCCGATTCTAAGCCGTTAGGCATGGTGCACTAAACTATCAAGTAGTCATCATATTGAGCTAGCCAAACGTTCATAACATCTGCATCTGCTCCTACAATAGGTCTGTCACCTAGCGGTGCATTAAGGACATAATTCTTCTGTGCAGCAATGAGGATAAAACTCAGATCACGGATCCAATCCGCATCATTGCTACTAACTTCTTTCAACACAATTTTCTCTAGGAACATATCAAAATAAACATATGAAAGCAACAACGCAAGTTATTGATCTACAACATAATTTGCAAAATACTACCAGGACTAAGTTCATGATAAATTTTAGTTCAATTAATCATATTACTTAAGAACCCCACTTAGGCAGACATCTCTCTAGTCATCTAAGTGATCACGTGATCTAAATCAACTAAACCATGTCTGATAATCACGTGAGATGGAGTAGTTTCAGTGGTGAACATTACTATCTTGATCATATCTACTATATGATTCATGTTTGACCTTTTGGTCTCCGTGTTCTGAGGCCATATCTGTTATATGCTAGGCTCGTTAAGTTTAACCTGAGTATTCCGCGTGTGCAATTGTTTTGCACCCGTTGTATTTGAACGTACGGCCTATCACACCCGATCATCACGTGGTGTCTCAGCACGAAGAACTTTCGCAACGGTGCATACTCAGGGAGAACACTTCTTGATATTTTTAGTGAGAGATCATCTTAAAATGCTACCGTCAATCAAAGCAAGATAAGATGTATAAAGGATAAACATCACATGCAATCAATATAAGTGATATGATATGGCTATCATCATCTTGTGCTTGTGATCTCCATCTCCGAAGCACCGTCATGATCACCATCGTCACCGGCGCGACACCTTGATATCCATCATAGCATCGTTGTCGTTACGCCATCTATTGCTTCTACGACTATCGCTACCGCTTAGTGATAAAGTAAAGCAATTACAGGGCGTTCGCATTTCATACAATAAAGCGACAACCATATGGCTCCTGCCAGTTGCCGATAACTTCGGTTACAAAACATGATCATCTCATACAATAAAATATAGCATCACGTCTTGACCATATCACATCACAACATGCCCTGCAAAAACAAGTTAGACGCCCTCTACTTTGTTGTTGAAAATTTTACGTGGCTGCTACGGGCTGAGCAAGAACCGTTCTTACCTACGCATCAAAACCACAACGATAGTTCGTCAAGTTAGTGCTGTTTTAACCTTCACAAGGACCGGGCGTAGCCACACTCGATTCAACTAAAGTTGGAGAAACTGACACCCGCCAGCCACCTGTGTGCAAAGCACGTCGGTAGAACCAGTCTCGCGTAAGCGTACACGTAATGTCGGTCCGGGCCGCTTCACCCAACAATACCGCCGAATCAAAGTATGACATGCTGGTAAGCAGTATGACTTGTATCGCCCACAACTGACTTGTGTTCTACTCGTGCATATAACATCAACGCATAAAACCTAGGCTCCGATGACACTGTTGGGGAACGTAGTAATTTCAAAAAATTTCCTACGCACACGCAAGATCATGGTGATGGTATAGCAACGAGAGGGGAGAGTGTTGTCCACGTACCCTCGTAGACCGTAAGCGGAAGCGTTATGACAACGCGGTTGATGTAGTCGTACGTCTTCACGATCCGACCGATCCAAGTACGGAACGTACGGCACCTCCGTGTTCAGCACACGTTCAGCTCGATGACGTTCCCCGGGCTCCAATCCAGCAAAGCGTCGGGGATGAGTTCCGTCAGCACGACGGCGTGGCGACAATGATGATGTTCTTCCGGCGCAGGGCTTCGCCTAAACTCCACGACGATATGACCGAGGTGGAATATGGTGGAGGGGGGCACCGCACACGGCTAAGGAACGATCCGTAGATCAACTTGTGTATCATGGGGTGCCCCCCTGCCCCCGTACATAAAGGAGCAAGGGGAGGAGGCGGCCGGCCAGGGAGAGGCGCGCCAAGGGGGAGTCCTACTCCCACCGGGAGTAGGATTCCCCCCCCTTCCAAGTAGTAGGAGTAGGAGTCAAGGAAAGGGGAGAGAGAAGAGAAGGAAGGAGGGGGCGCAGCCCCTACCCCTAGTCCAATTCGGACTAGGCCTTGGGGGGGCGCCCAACCTCTCCTCTCTCTTTCCCCTAAAGCCCAATAAGGCCCATATACTCCCCGGCGAATTCCCGTAACTCTCCGGTACTCCGAAAAATACCCGAATCACTTGGAACCTTTCCGAACTCCGAATATAGTCGTCCAATATATCGATCTTTACGTCTCAACCATTTCGAGACTCCTCGTCATGTCCCCGATCTCATGCGGGACTCCGAACTCCTTAGGTACATCAAAACTCATAAACTCATAATAAAATTGTCATCGTAATGTTAAGCGTGCGGACCCTACGGGTTCGAGAACTATGTAGACATGACCGAGACACGTCTCCGGTCAACCAATAGAGGAACCTGTATGCTCATATTGGCTCTCACATATTCTACGAAGATCTTTATCGGTCAGGCCGCATAACAACATACGTTGTTCCCTTTGTCATCGGATGTTACTTGCCCGAGATTCGATCGTGGGTATCCAATACCTAGTTCAATCTTGTTATCGGCAAGTCTCTTTACTCGTTACGTAATGCATCATTCCGTAACTAACTCATTAGCTACATTGCTTGCAAGGCTTATAGTGATGTGCATTACCGAGAGGGCCCAGAGATACCTCTCCGACAATCGGAGTGACAAATCCTAATCTCGAAATACGCCAACCCAACATGTACCTTCGGAGACACCTGTAGAGCTCCTTTATAATCACCCAATTACGTTGTGACGTTTGGTAGCACACAAAGTGTTCTTCCGATAAACGGGAGTTGCATAATCTCGTAGTCATAGGAACATGTATAAGTCATGAAGAAAGCAATAGCAACATACTAAACGATCAAGTGCTAAGCTAACGGAATGGGTCAAGTCAATCACATCATTCTTCTAATGATGTGATCCCGTTAATCAAATGACAACTCATGTCTATGGTTAGGAAACTTAACCATCTTTGATTAACGAGCTAGTCAAGTAGAGGCATACTAGTGACACTATGTTTGTCTATGTATTCACACATGTATTATGTTTCCGGTTAATACAATTATAGCATGAATAATAAACATTTATCATGAAATGAGGAAATAAATAATAACTTTATATTGCCTCTAGGGCATATTTCCTTCAACCCATGCCGTCTACCGACAAGATCACTGCTGTTGATGGTGAGCTTCTTTCTTCTGCGGATGCCACAGAGTACATGAGTATTGTTGGTGGGCTTCAGTACTTGACGATTACGAGAGCAAATATTTCTTATGCTGTCAATAGGGTTTTTCAGTACCTTCAGGCTCCTCGAGACACTCATTGTGCTGCTGTTAAGCGCATCCTGTGTTATGTCCAATTCATAGTGTCATTTGGGATGCATATTCAGCCGACTTCCTCTCGGGCTCTTTCAGCCTACTCTGATGCGGATTGGGCTGGCAGCCCGGATGACAGGCGATCCACGGGGGGTATGTTGTGTTCTTTGGCTCTAATTTGATCGCGTGGAGTGCTCGGAAACAGGCTACTGTATCACGTAGTAGTACGGAAGCTGAGTATAAGGCTGTGGCTAATGCTACCGCAGAGATCATCTGGGTGTAGTCTTTGCTTTAGGAGTTGGGTATGTCTCAACCACAGCCTCCTGTCCTTTGGTGTGATAACATCGCTGCTACATACCTTTCTGCAAATCCGGTATTTCATGCCCGAACGAAACACATTGAAGTTGACTATCACTTTGTATGGGAACGTGTATCGCAGAAGCAACTCGAGATCAAGTTCATCTCTTCTAAGGATCAACTTGCAGACATCTTCACTAAGCCTTTGCCTCTACCACAGTTCGAGGCCTGTAGGCGTAATATTACCCTTCTTAGTTCTTTAGAAAGTGGCTAAGATTGAGGGAGGGTGTTAGACTATGTATAGCTTCTGTATTTGTGTACGTATATTGTACCTATTGTAAAACACCCATTATATATATGAGATAAGCCACCCCTAGAGGGTTGAGTTGGTTTCCCCAAATCACTGTCTTACAAACGCTGCTTCGGCTTCGTCATTCCACTCGAACTTGACAGACTTCTGCATCAGTCGGTAAAGAGGCAATGCCTTTTCACCGAGGCATGAGATGTATCGACGCAATGCATCCAAACGACCAGTAAGCTTCTGAACATCATGCACTCGCACTGGATGCTTCATTTGGAGGATTGTGCCAATCTTCTCTGGATTTGCGTCGATTCCTCGTTCGGAAATGAGAAAACTGAGTAACTTTACGTCTGGGACTCCGAATGTGCATTTTGATGGATTGAGCTTGATATCATACCTTCTTAGGTTGGCAAAGGTTTCAACGAGGTCAGTCAGCAGGTCGGAACCTTTGCGTGACTTAACCACTATGTCGTCCATGTATGCTTCCACATTCCGACTGATCTGAGTGAGCAGGCACTTCTGGATCATGCGCATGAACGTGGCACCAGCATTCTTGAGGCCAAAGGGCATGGTGACATAACAAAAACACCCGAATGGGGTGGTGAAAGCTATCTTGATCTCGTCGGGTCCAAACAGACGAATCTGATGGTACCCGGAATAAGCATCCAGAAAGGATAGTCGCTCGCATCCCGCAGTTGAATCGACTATCTAGTCGATGCGGGGCAGAGGAAAATGATCTATCGGGCAGGCCCAATTGATGTGCTTGAAGTCAATACACATTCGAAGTGATTTTTCTTTCTTGGGAACCATAACGACATTGGCGAGCCACTCGGAGTGGTATATCTCGTGGATGAACTCAGCGGCCAGAAGCCGAGCCACTTCCTCACCAATTGCCTTCCTCTTCTCTGTGGCGGACCGACGGAGCTGCTCTTTGACCGGTTTTGCTTTTGAGTCAACTCGAAAACGGTGCTCAGCCAGTTCCCTGGGTACACCTGGCATGTCAGATGGCTTCCATGCGAAGATGTCCCAGTTCTCACGGAGGAACTGGATGAGCGCGGCTTCCTATTTGCTGTCAAGTATCATTGAGATGTGGGTTGGAGCGGCATTGGGATCGGTCGGGTGGATGTGAACTCACTACTAGAAAAAGGGCTGCTAGTGGCGCACCTGTTTTCGCTACTAATGGCGCACTACAGGTGCGCCACTAGCACCACGCCATTAGATTTTTTTCTAATGGCGCACCTGTGGTGCACCATTAGTATCTGGTATACTAATGGCGCACCACCTAATGGCGCACCACATAGAAGTGCACCATTAGTAACATTATTTTTCAAAAAAAAATTCAGAATTTTTTTTTCAATTTTTTTTTTCGTTTTTTTAATCTCAGTTCACTATGGCTTAATCTCGGGTCAATATGCTTAATCTCAGGTCAAATCACACTCCATGGTCAAACATCCCGAAAGGTCACCCATCCTCGCACTACTCCAGCCCAAGCACGCTTAACTTTAGAGTTCTATCCAACCCCAGCAACAGTTCACTTCACAGGCACTTGTTGATATATCTAGCATATCAATCCTATTATACCTTGTTGACGTCTAGGACTTTGTTCATGTTCATGACTATGATGAAATTTTGAAAAATATTTCAAACTTCCCGGTCATATTACGTATCATTTTTTAAAAAAAAATTCAAAACCAATTTTTTTTGTTACTAGTGGCGCACCACATCCACGGTGCGCCACTAGTAAGTTTGAATTTTTTTGAGTTTTTTTGCCTCTAGATCTTGAAAGCCCCGTAACTTTTTTCTGTTAGGTTTTTGGGGATTTTGAAAATGTTTAACGGGGTTCCCCTTGTTAAATTTGGATGTAACTTTTCGAGTAGATGATTTTTCATATAAAAAACTTTTTCATCTGAGTTCGTATGCAAAAGTTATGCCCATTTTACAAATTTCCAGAGAGATTTTGCAAATAAAGTCAAAAAATTTCATATAAAAAACTTTTTCATCTGAGTTCGTATGCAAAAGTTATGCCCATTTTATTAATTTCCAGAGAGATTTTGCAAATAAAGTCGAAATTCATATTTGTAAATTTTCCCAACAACTAGACCACATATCACATGGGAAATTTATTTTCTTTTATTTTTTTGACATTTCCGTCATTTTCTTTTATTTTTTTAAAACTGAAAAGGCGATCCACCGTGGGGGGTGCATTCGGTGTTGGGGCAAGTTAGTAATGGCGCACCATGGGGTGGTGCGCCATTACTAGTTAAACTAGTAATGGAGCACCACACCCACGGTGCGCCATTACTAGTTTTGAAAAAAAAATTGATATTTTTTTTGAATTTTCTTTTTGAAAAATCCTTAGTACTGGCGCACCAGTGGACAGTGCGCCATTACTAGTTGTAAAACTAGTAATGGCGCACCGAGACATGGTGCGCCATTAGTAACAAATATTTTTTTACTTTTTTTTAAAACTACTAATGGCGCACTGCGGATGTGGTGCGCCATTACTATGTCAACTAGTAATGGCGCTCTATACAACGATGCGCCATTAGTAACAAAAAAATTATGTTTTTTTTCAAAACTACTAATGGCGCACCAGGCACCAGGTGCGCCATTAGTAATATATTACTAATGACGCACCGAGACATGGTGCACCATTAGAATATAGTAATGGCGCACCACATGACAGGTGCGTCATTAGTGGCCATTCCATCTATAGCCCTGTTTGTAGAGTGACTGGCTTGGTCTCCCCGGCCGACTGGATTGCAGACTCTGAGGCAGGTCTCTTGGCACGCAGAAAATCACTCAGATCTGACGTCTTCTTGTACTCTTGGAACTCCACAGCTGCCATCTGCTCGTCTGCTATCTTTGTGCCGTCCTGAAGACAATCTTCTACTTTTTTCGATTATCAGAGACTGTTATCACGCCTTTGGGGCCAGGCATCTTCATTTTGAGGTACACATAACATGGTCGAGCCATGAAGCTGGCATAGGCAAGTCTGCCCAGAATGGCATGATAAGCACTCCTGAAATCCACAACCTCAAACGTTAACTTCTCCTTGCGATAATTCTTCTCATCGCCGAAAACCACATCAAGAGCAATCTGGCCGAGTGAATCGGCTTTCTTTCCTGGGATGACTCCGTGGAACCTCATGTTGCTTTCGCTAAGTTTGGACATCGGAATGCCCATCCCCTTGAGAGCTTCGGCATACTGAATATTGAGGCCACTTCCACCATCCATCAGAACTTTGGTCAGTCGAGTGCCCCCAACAACTAGGTCGACCACCAGCGCCTACCGCCTAGGGATAGCTACTCGCGGCAGGTGGTCCGACTGGTCGAATGTGATTGGGGATTTTGACCACTTCAGAAATTTCGGCGTTGCCGGAGCAACCATGTTCACCTCTCTATTAATGATTTTCAATCGACTTTTGCTCTCGACATCAGCAAAAATCACCAGGATGGCATTAACATGGGGATATCCTTCTTCCTCTTCCTCCTTGTCTTCCTCCTTCTCAGAATCTTTGTCCTTCTTGCTGGGCTGACCCTTCTTCTGGAAGCTCTGGATTAGGAGTCGACACTGTCGAGTGGTATGCTTGGGGAGAATCAGATTCCCCTCTTCATCTTTCTTAGTGTCAATATGACACGACAAATCCATCACACCATTTCCATCTCGATCTTTTACTTTCTTGGGATTCTAGGGCCCTTTGGGCTTTCCTTTGAATTTTCCTTGATTCAACACTGCTGCCTCGGCAGGTCCTGCTGCCTCAGCCTTTTGCTTCTGCTTCCGACTGTAATTTCCTCCTCCGGTGTCTTGGGCGACTGTTTTGTGCTTACCACTCTGGAGTCGGTTTTCCTCTTCGTCGTTAGCGTACTAGGTGGCAGTCTCCATCATCCGAGTCAGGGTCATATCTTCTGTCCGACCGAATTTCAGATTGAGCTCTATAGCGAACGCCCTCTTTGAAGGCACAGACTGCTTGGTAATCTCACACATTCTCCACTGTGTGGTGCAGAGTGATCCATCTCTGGATATAATCTCTCAAGGTTTCATTCGGTTTTTGCACATGGTGTTGCAACTCTGGTAGACCGGCAGGTCTCTTGCAGCTACCCTCGAATGTTCTGGTAAACACTCGGGCTAACTCATCCCAACTCAAAATGCTCCCAGGGGCCAATTGATTGAGCCAAGCTCTGGCAGAACCTTCAAGCATCAGAGGGAGGTGCTTCATGACTACCTCATCGCTGCTGCCGCCAATGTGCAAAGCCACTCGGTAATCTTCAAGCCAAGTGTCGGATTTCGACTCTCCCGTGAACTTGCTGACACCAGTCGCCAATCTGAAGTTGTGGGGGATCTCTGCGGCTCTGATGGCTCTTCCGAAGCACACGGGTCCAGATACGTGTACCCTGCTCCTGCCGGTCCTGTCTTTGTCTAGCCCTTTTCTGTATGCTCTGGTCCGGTCGACCAAGCCCTGAACAAGGACTGACCTCGCATCAAACCTAGGCTCTCTTGGGTCGACTGGAACTCTGCGGTCATTACCGTATGGATGCCTGTCGTCATACCGCCGGGGCGCGTACGACTCGTCCCTTGGAAGGGGCGCAGGAACTCGATGGTAGTTGTCAAAGGTGAACTCATGATCATCATCTCCATGAACTCTTCCCAAATGCCGATCTTGACGATGCTCACAATCTCTTTGCCTCAAAGGTGACCTAGGACTGTGTGCCGACTAAACTGTATTTGTCCTTACCAATCGACTATGAATTCTATTCCGCGATTGGGACACGGCGGAGTTCTGATCTCCTGCCGCACGGAGCAGCGCTCTGATCTGTTCCAAGCCCCTTCCCGCCTCCAAACGAGACAGCTGGATGGACTCCGCAATACGTGCAGCAGCTCCGAGATTCTGAATCGGCATGCGGATTACCAGAGTTTCTGGTGGAAAGAATTGTCGTGTATGCCGACTGGATCCGGGGATCAATCGACGGGCACGCTCGTCTGGAGAATGTTGGAGATTCTCCAAATGAGTGCGCTCGGCCAGTGTGGCCAGGCGGACGTCCTCCAAAGCCCGAGCTTCAGCGGTTTCCCCTACGATTGGGGTATGGAGAGCCTCCTCATTGCAGCAACGCAGCTCCTCCCTCTGTTGCGAGCTGAGAGGTTGGGGCTGGTACTCTTCATGGCCGAGCGACGTACCGTCGCCGTCCCTGTTCTCGCCGCTGCGGCGGAAACCGGGCGGGCCGCAATGAGAGTCGACCATGAGGACTTCTGCCGCGGGGTCACAACTCCCGCTCTCGGAAAGTGTGTCTGCGAAGTCACTCGATGGGTCCACTGGACTGCAGCGATATATGTTGGGCTCGATCACCGCGACCTGGGGGGTGAACGTCTACCGCGCCAGCGCGTGCTTCACCCACTGCTGGAGCCGTGAACGGCCCGACCGCTTGCGGTGGCGTCCAGCGAAGTGAGAGGTCGACACTGGTGCCGACTGGTATGGAGTCGGCGGCTGCCGAAGGAGGACACCACGGGCACTCGCGCGGAAGTGCGACGAACCTCGGATCGGCAGTGCCTCGACGTCAAGGTGGCCTCCTGGTGCCAGGCCGAGTCGTCGGCGACGAAAGTGAGCGCCTCGAGTCGGAACTCGTGGCCCATGATCAAACTGCCGCCGGAAACCATGTTGATGAAGACTGAAGAAGATGCAACCTCTCCGGAAGTCGCTAAGACGCTTTGCCCCATGGTGGGCGCCAACTATCGTGGTATTAAGACTGACAGTAAGAGTAGGGGGTACGAAAGAGGAGGCAAGGTCCTAGCTACAGTGAGGTTGTATGCAAGTGTTTACGAGTTCAGACCCCTCTCGGAGGAGGTAAAAGCCCTACGTCTCGGTGCCCGGAGGCGGTCGACTGGATTTCAGTATATGTGTGTATGTGTTACAGGGGGTGCGAACCCTTGTCCCAGAGGAGGGGGTGGCTTATATAGAGTGCGCCAGGACCCAAGCCATCCCCCGTTATAGAGAGTTCAATGTACATAAAGAGGGGGCGTTACTGGTAACGCTAGATGTAAAGTGTTATTAATGCCTTTGAAAACTACGGAGTGAATGCTTGACCATTGCTGTTCTATGCGACTCCTGGTCTTCATAGGTCGAGTGGTTTCTTGTATGGTCGAGTGGTCTCGGGAAGGAGGGGTACCCGAGTGATATGACTGGTCGAGTGGATTGCACTTGACATCTTATTTGGGCACTCCCAGTTGCCTCTTGAGCTTCTTTGCTTCTAGGATAGTGACCTTGGGTAGGGTATACAGGTCAGGCCTACGACCCTACCCTAGGTCTATATCATCATCAGTAGAGGCCTTCCCTTGTATTATATATGCATGCACGAGCACCCCATCAATACATTCATTATTGTATTGGCAAAACATCTCTCTACAGACCTGTCTCCGCCTTCTTCGCTGCAGCAGAACGTGTCCCTCCTCCACCACCCCACGCCGACAACAACAACGAGCAGGAGATCGACCAGGCCATCACCGACGCGCTCGCCTCTCCCCTCGAGTTCCCCGCCAGGTCCATCACTGTTGCATGTTGTGCCCCTCAGGGCCGTTGACAAGGGTGGCCAAGGTGGGCGACCGCACAGGGCCCCAAAAATCTAGGGGCCCCAGATCGCAGTAATCTAACGCTAATTAATTCTCAAAAAAATAACGCTAATTATATGGCACGTCCCGCATGCATGGCCCACAATTTATTTCCTTCTCTGTGCACGATCCCGCAGTCTGCTTGATTATCTCCCGTGCATGCACGGGATTCCTTTTTCATCTCAAGGCAACAGTTTTTCCAGATCTGTTGTCTGGATCTGGCTTGCCTGCTCCTTCCCCATGTTCCCATCCGTGCTCCCACTTCATCCTACAGCTGTCTTTTTTCTTTTTCTTTTTCTAATCTAATCATCTCCCCCTCTGATTTTAAGGAGGTGGGGCCGGGCCTTATTTTGTTCCAATCAAATCAAGCCACGTATGCGGGAGCACGGATGGGCACACACGGGGGGAGCAGGCAAGTCTCGTCCCTGTTGGCTGGCATGTATAATTGCATGCATGAAGATTAGGAAGGAAAGGAAATCATCAGGGAGGAAAGGAGATCTCCCCCATCCGTGGGGACTTTTTTACTGTAGACCTCATCTAATGGAAATAACCCACTAGCAAATTAGAGAATCAAAGAATAAACCAAATACACTTACTATTTTACCCAACAAAAATATACACTTACTATTTCAAAACTCCATCAAAAGTTAATGCACCTAATAAAGCAAAATAAAGGAAGTATGATTTTTATAAATTTGGGGCCCTATTTTATATTCGTCTGTATCACACAAATGTGCACCTTAAGTACTCCTGTGCGATTTGATTCACATGAGTGGTTGCTCAACACTGCAACCAAGCGTGAATCATAAAGTGAGATCATCTTGGATCACATGAGAATTAGTCAACCATAGCCATAGGACAAACCTTTTTTATTTCGCACCGGGCCCCCAAATTCCTGGAGACGGCCCTGGTGCCCCTCCTTCGACTGTCTCCACTGCAGTCCATGCTGGCGCGATGACGCAGCAGGTCATGCAGCTACAAATGGATGGACGATCAGGGCCAAGCAGTAGCATGTTCGGTCATGCTCCGACGCCGATGGGGATGGGGCACACTTGTTTCTGCACTCAAAGTTGGTCGGGAAAGTTTGGCGATTGCTGCAACTAGAACAGTTGAGGGAGAGACTTAGTGTCTGCAGGTCCTATGAAGCACCGATACGTGAGAAATCGCTGTATCACCATACGGGACGTCGCCGATACTCAGATACGCTAGATACGGCTTAGACACGGGTATCACATAAGTATCCCCTTTTTGATGGACGTCGATAACTGCCACACGTGTGGCAGGAAAAAAGACGCACCACACGTCTTTAATGCAAATAGATTGCCACATCATCGCATGCATGCATGCGAGAATCTTTTCGGATTTTCAGTTTTTAAAATGTTTGATCTCTTAAATGAAAAATCCGATTGAAGATCTGTTTTCATCATTAAATCCCTTGCGACGAGATCTTCAAAACTAGATCTATATCGATATATTTCGGCGAATTTTTTTTGTTAAAATTTGCCATGTCTATTGCACATGAATTGCCATGATATTTACACTGAAGTTGCCATGATATGTTTCAACTATTTTCTTTTACATTTAAAAGTAAATTTTAACATATTATAAAACGGAGAATTAAGAAACTAGACTTGCCATGCACCATAAAATAAAATTGACATGATACATGCACTTAAAATTACCATGGTTCAATAAAAAAATATTTTCATGGTCAAAGTACTATAATTGCCATCAAAAAACTAAAATTGTCATGATCTACAAACTAAAATTGCCACATGGCAACTTTAGTTTAAGCACTACGGCAACTTCTGGGCAAAAAAAATTTCATCGAAACATATCAACGTGGGGTCTAGTTTTGAAGATCTCGTCGAGACGGATTTAATGGTGAAAACGGATTTTTAGTTCGCTTTTTTATTTAGGAGATAAAACATTTTTAAGCCGAAAATCAAATAGATTTCTGCTGATGTCATCTATTCATACGTGGCAAAATGAGTGGTGATGGAGGCGTGTGGGCGATCTGCAAACGCCCAGACGTGTGGGCGTTAGTTTTTCGGTTTTTGATTTAAAAGGAAAAGAAAAATTGTTGACTGGGACACGCGCGTGACACGTCGCGGGAGGGGGGGGCACTGCGAGGCGACAAATCGATGCCCTAATAATCCTCTCTCGCAGTCTCTGTCGACTGTTGGGTATAATCTTGAGTCAGTAGTATTTCATGTCTAAGTAGTATTCTGATCAAAGTGCCCGTATGGGTTTAGAAAAACTAGGATTAGTTGTAGGAGGTCAGTTGAGTCCGGTTTGGACTCATACGTGGGGTGGACACCGAGTTGAGTTTGGATAGGACTTTGTGTCGTTGAGGTTAGCTTTGAAGCCGGTAGTTTTGGTCTGGTCGCTCCGAGGACCCGGGGGCAAAAGCCCCTAAACGGGGGAAGAAATCTTGGCCAGAGGGTCCTACGTCCGGGGAGGCCCCGGCCGCACAATCTCCCTTAAAGAATCAGCCCTCCAACGAGCCGTAAGTAGAAAGAAAAGAGTTTTATAATAAGGAACATCCCTATTTGTGCTTCTGAGGATAACTAAAGTTTTTACCTTGTAGTTCGGATCTCCGTCCTTCGCAAATGAGCTCGTCTTCGGGGGACCTTCGTCCGGAGATGATGGAGAGCGAGACGCCTCCGTCCGGGGCGCCGTCGGATAGGGCGGACGAGCCTGAAGTGTCGTCACGGAGGGAGCCCCCTGGTCTAGCAAAGCCGGATAGTTCGGCCCCAACTGGTGTACGGCTGAAGGATCTGCTTGAGAAGGCGTCTATCTCAGAAGATCACCACGCATTGATGAGCATGGTGATTGAAAGGATTTTGTCCGCCGAAGGCGGGTTGCATAATGCCGTCAGGAGTTTGCTGGCGGGGTTTGAGGTACGTAAAAATGACACACCTTTTAACAGTTTTGCATATAGAATGCGCCCTGTATAGATAGTAGCCCCTGAGACTCGGTAGGTTGTCGAAATCGACAGCGTGCCGAGGATCAAAATCGCAGGTTTAAATTTCCACCGTGCCTATGCAGGTGGCGGGTCGTCCGGGGGCCAGCCGGACTGATGGAGTTGCTGAACTAAAGCGGCAACTCGCTGTTGCGGATGCGGACATCACACTGGTCAACAGGCGACTTGATGAGTCGCAAGGTAAGTGTTTCTGTGCGGTCACTTGGTAAGGGAGCCGAAGCCAGCTCCTTACAACATGTGTGTGAAATGCAGATAGTGCCGCTGCTGTGGAGAGCCTTCGGACCGAACTTTCTCAAGCCAAGGAGCAGGCCAGAAGGAGTAATGCGGCGGCCTCGAGGGCGGCCGAGGAGTTAGCGGCCGAAAGGGTCGCACACTGCCGGAGCAGGGAAGAGATGGCCGAAATGGCCGTGAAGTTAAAAGATGCTACCGACCGCAATGAGGCTCTTGGGAAGGAGCGCCTAGCGGGGCAAGAAGACCTGGGGAAGGCCACCGCCGAAGCCAAGGATGCCCGCTCTGCAATGCGGGCTATAAAGGAAGAGTTGCGCCAGGCCGGAGATATTGTAGCTGGCAAGCCTTTTCTGCTGCGCCGAAGGTTTACGGATCCAAAGTATGCTCAGCTGGGCCAACTGTGGGGTCCAGAGGACCCTTAGATGGACTTAGCAACGAGTGCGGTGGATGTCGTTGTGCATTTTCGAAGCCAGAAGGATCACAAGACGGAAGAGCTGTTTTGGTCTCAATTCCATAGTCCGGAGTGTTCACTTCCGCTGACCGACCGTTTGGCCGAGTGGGCTGAGCTAAATAGGTTGTCCGGGCTTGCTATGACGGATATAGTGACCCATGTCTGGCCGGATAGGCCCGAGCCGAAGAGTTACTTTGGCTTATTGCAGCAATTTCTTGGGGCGGTGCCGCATATCAAGGCGATGAAGCGGTCGGCCTGCATAGAGGGTGCGCGGATGGCACTCGCCCGTGTGAAGACACATTGGACAGAGATGGATGCCACCGCTGTTGCGACCCCGGGTTCGGACGATAACCGGTTACCCGCCGAGCACTATTTTGGCGCAGTGATGCATGGTGCTCGTGTAATAGAGTCGCAGTGCTCAAAAAATGTTACGTTTGAATGAACGTTTTTATGATGTAAAACAATATTTATGATGTAAGCGCCTTTTATACTTGTGCGTTCAAGTAATAGAATATCTCCTATGCGGCCGTTCATGTATACGTGTGTATAACCTGAAAGATGGCAGTCGTCGGCTTCAGCCCCCACGCACAAGGTGCGGGGGTGTTCGCAAAAAAAAGTGCATTTTCACACTTAATCCGACGTCTCGGTCCTGTAAAGGAGGTGGTAGCGTAGCAAACGAGGCAACCGGACTATAATGCTTTATCACTTTCACTTAGCCATGGAGTTCGAGGGTGGGGCTACGACATAGCCCCTGGGGGCACCACGCTCTCCGAATTTGGGGCGCGTATGTGCCTGACCGGGAAACGGCCCTTCGTCAAAGTGGAGGAATTCTAAACATTCCCATGGTCGATCCAGTGGTTGACCAGTCTCTCGCTGTATCATGACAGTCAGTTTTCGGCTTTCTCTACTGAGGTGCTCGCCCAGCCGAACTGGGGCACAATCGCAGTAGTTCTCCTGGTGCCGCGTTAGCCGGTGATACGGAACGTAAGGCAGCAAAACACAGGAGCCGGTCAAACCCAACATTTGACCAAAGACATGATTCAGAGCTGATGCATATAAGGCCTAACTCGAGACGCCGAACACTCCCGAAGGTGTTCGGTCTTTACAATAGCGGGCAAAACAATGCCCTAAGCCCCTTGTGTCCAGGTACGGGCAAGTTCTTCTGGCGCGGCCGATGCCAAAACGCCAGTCTCCACTCTGGTTATAATGAGAAACCAGGGGATTTATAGCAACAAGAGACAATAAGAAAGGTTTACGTAGGGTCTTAGTCTGAAAAGAGTCCTTGCAACGGGTCCCTACTGCACGTCTGCGCCTGTGTCTCCATTGTGCCGTATCCTGGACGGGTGTGCACGCTGTTCATCTGTAAAAAGAGAGGAACTTAGTTTGAAAAGAAATCGTGCGAGAAAGTGCATAAAAAATTGAGATATAGATTAATAAAGTTGAGCCTATGCTAGTTCATTATGGCTTATATGTACAAACCCTTGTGAAGGGGTGTGCGGCTAGGTAGCCCCTAGCTTATTTGTTCCGGACTCGTCCAGCCGTGTCCGGGGTCTCAGGCGACCTTTTAATGAAATGGTGCCACGTGGACCGGGCATTTTAAGCGTAAGAGACGCGTAATGTGGTATTGCATTGAAGCGGACGAAAGCTTCCCGTCCCAGTGATGCTTGATAGCTACTTTTAAATGGGGCGACATGAAAGGTTAGCTTTTCTCGTCAGAAGTTGTCAGGTGACCCGAACACAACTTCTAGTAATTATGAACCTGTGCACCTGGCGTAAGGGCCTGGCGCCACTCCTTTGAAGGAAGTGCGGCTATGCCGAATTGTAGTAGGGTCTATCCCAACTTGCGAATTGTGTCCAGATATAGCAGGTTTGAGTTGCTGCCGCCGTCCATCAAAACCTGCGTGAATTGTAGTCCGTCTATTATGGGATCCAATATCAGGGCAGTCTATCCTGCGTTCCGGATACTGCTGGACTAACCCAGATGGTCGAAAGTGATTGGTTTTGACATCCAATCTCGGTGTTCCGCTGGGGTGGACCGTGCGACACTTGTCTTAGCGAGTGCCGTGTTGGTTTTCCGTACTATCGCATGAAGCGAGTTTACTGTTTTGACTTCTTATGGGAAAGTCCTTTGACTTCCGGTGCTCTGCTGGTGGGGTTCGTCATCGTCCTCGCTTGGCGCATCGACCCCTTGTGTCTGGTGTTGAGTCTGCCGGACTGTTTAAAAACCCAACAATTTCGGTTGGTATGGTTTGCAGGCCTTCCGGAGGTACTGTAGATTTGACATATCCGATCTAAGATTTTGTTTAAATTTGATAGCTCCTCGCTGTTGTCCTTAAGCGGCAGTGTTTTATTGTTTGGCCGCGAGCTTTTGAATTCGGCGTTGACCGCCGTGCCCTTTGGGCTTTTTTCTTTATTCCGGCGCTGATCTTTCCTGCATCGTGATTTTCTGTTTCCATCTCTGATCTCGGATGTACTCGGGTCGTTGGTGCTGCATCTTGCTAGCCAGTTGTCTTCTCCTGCGCAAAAGCGCGTCATGAGGCTTGTTAGCGCGGCCATTGTTCTTGGCTTCTCTTGGCCGAGGTGTCTGGCGAGCCATTCGTCTCGGACGTTGTGTTTAAAAGCTGCTAAGGCTTCCGCGTCCGGACAGTTGACTATTTGGTTCTTTTTGGTAAGGAACCTGTTCCAGAATTTGCGCGGTGACTCTCCGGGCTCTTGGGTTATATGACTCAGATCGTCTGCATCCGGAGGGCGGACATAAGTCCCTTGAAAATTTGCTCTAAACGCGTCCTCAAGCTCTTCCCAACTTCCAACAGTGTTTTCTGGGAGGCTTTTGAGCCAATGCCGAGCTGGCCCTTTGAGCTTGAGGGGTAGGTATTTTATGGCGTGGAGATCATCTCCTCTAGCCATGTGTATGTGTAGTATGTAATCTTCTATCCAGACTCCCGGGTCTGTTGTGCCGTCGTATGCCTCTATGTTTATGGGTTTGAACCCTGCTGGAAATTCATGATCCAGCACCTCATCGGTAAAACATAGCGGGTGTGCGGCGCCCCTGTATTTGGGTGTGCCGCTGTCTTCGAACACTTGTCCTGTTGTGTTACTTCCTGGGGCCCTCTTTTTTGGCCCGTAGATGGACCTAGTTGGGCCATCCGTTTTCCCAGGATCATAAGTCGGCTTGTGTGCGGCGCCGCTTGTCGCTTTTGGCCTGTCATCTGGCCGTCTATCCGGCCAGGCGGCCTCTTTATTTTTTGACTGTGAGGGTTCTATGGCTTCCTCGTCAAATTCTGGCAGCAACTTGCGCTTCGGGTAGCTCTTTGTTTGATGGCCATTGCCATATTTGTCTGTGGTCTTGAGTACTTTGCTCCACTTCGTTCTGAGTATGTCTTCCGCTTTTTTGAGCTTCCGTTTTTCCTTCTTCAAACTTCTTGCAGTGGCGACGAGTCTTTTGTGAAGGTTCTTATGCTCCGGTGTTGTGTCCGGACTGTTGATTGCTCCGTGAAGTGGTTGATTATCCGGTTCGTCTTGTTCGGATGGTTGCTTGGTTGTATGTTCGTCGTCCGCTGGTTTGCCCTGCTCTATCGCTGGGTCGTTAGGAATGCTGCTTTGATCGAGGCGGGACTTAGGGCGGCGTCTATGTCACCGTTTTGGTTGTTTATCGGCGGGATTAACCTCTGCCGCGTCCCGTTGTTCCTCGTTATCGCTTCCCTTTGGGGTGTCCACCATATGTATGTCATGTGACGAGGTGGCCTTCCAGTGCCCTGTAGGCGCTGGTTCTTGATTGTCTCCGGCATCGTCGTCCATACCGTAGATGTCTTCGTAGTCGTAGTTTAGCACGTCGGTTAGATCGTCGACGGTGGCTACGAAGTGGGTGGTGGGTGGGCTCTGAATTTCTTCATTGTCCGCGTCCCGACCATCCTGGCCGTAGTTCGGCCAGGGCTCTTCGGATAGTGAGAGATGCTTTAGCGAATTTAAGATATCGCCGAAGGGTGAGTGCTGAAAGGTGTCCGCAGCGGTGAATTCCATGATCGGCGCCCAATCGGATTCGACTGGCAGGGGCGTAGGAGGTTCGGAGTCCGGCAGGGGGTCCGGTACCTCGGAGTCATGGGCTTTATGCGGGACAGGGTAAGTGTTCGGCTCCATCGTCGTGGAAGTTGCAGCTCCCGAGGCGGTGTCCAGCCATCCATCCTCGATCCGTGCGATCGGCTCCGGACTATGGGTCGGAGCGGATTCGTGTGCGGCCTCCAAGGTGTTGTCCGGCGGCAGAGTTAGGTCGTGCCCATCGTGACAGCGCGGCACGCTCGGCTGTGGCTCAGATCCATCGAAGATCAAGTCCCCGCGGATATCGGCCGTGAAGTTTAGGCTTCCAAACCTGACCTGACGGCCAGGGGCGTAGCTTTCGATCTGCTCCAAATGGCCAAGTGAGTTGGCCCGCAGTGCGAAGCCGCCAAATACGAAGATCTGTCCGGGGAGAAAAGTCTCACCCAGGACTGCGTCGTTGTCGATTGAAGAGGCCATCAAGCCTATCGGTGACGACACAGAGGAACTCTCAATGAAAGCACCAATGTCGGTTTCAAAACCTGCGGATCTCGGGTAGGGGGTCCCGAACTGTGCGTCTAGGCGGATGGTAACAGGAGACAGGGGACACGATGTTTTACCCAGGTTCGGGCCCTCTTGATGGAGGTAAAACCCTACGTCCTGCTTGATTGATATTGATATTGTGGATGTTTACAAGAGTGGATCTACCACGAGATCAAGGAGGCTAAACCCTAGAAGCTAGCCTATGGTATGATTGTAATGGTTGTTGTTGTGTCCTACGGACTAGAGCCATCTGGTTTATATAGACACCGGAGAGGGCTAGGGTTACATAGAGTCGGTTACAATAGTAGGAGATCTATGTATCCGTATCGCCAAGCTTGCCTTCCACGCCAAGGAGAGTCCCATCTGGACACGGGGCGAAGTCTTCAATCTTGTATCTTCATAGTCTTGGAGTTCGGTCGATGATGATGATAGTCCGGCCGATGATAGTTCGGCCGATGATGGTAGTCCGGCTATCCGGACACCCCCTAATCTGGGACTCCCTCACCAGGCATAGCTTACGGTAAAGAGAGTTGACCGAGAACTTCCCAGAGCTGGTGAGCGCCCAGCTCACCGAGTCTGGTTGGTCCGAAAGATCCACCCGCGCAATCAGCTGCCGCATGCGCTCTAGGCTGGCCTGTTCTTGCCCCTGGAGTTCACGTTTGAACTGAATCTCCAGAGGGGTCAATCGCAGCGCATCAGCCACTGACATGCCTGGATTCACAGCGATGTCGTACAGATCGCGGAATTCCTCCCATAAGGGGCGGGTGCCTATCCAGAGATCTGTCCAGAAACGTGTTGATCGCCCATCACCAATCGAGAATTTAGCCCCCAAGGCAAAGGCCGCCTTGATCGACTGGAGATCGTTCCAAAAAGGCGAGCCCCTTGCCCTACCTTCAAACAAATTTCCATTCGGTAAGTACTTGGCCCTAAGGAGATCAACCCACAATCTGGACGCCCCCTGGACAATTTTCCAAATCCACTTACACATCATCGCGATGTTAAGCAATCTCGAGTTGGTGATCCCCAGGCCCCCAAGGCCTTGGGTCGGCACACCCATGCCCATTTAACCATATGGTATTTGCGGTTCTGGCTAATTCCTTCCCAAAAGAATTTAGCACGGGGTGTGTCGAACTTTGCATGCACTCCCTCTGCAAGCAAAAACAGTCCCATAGCAAACATAGGCAAGGAAGAGAGGCTTGAGTTCATGAGGACTAGCCTGGCCGCTTTTGAAAGGAATTTACTCCTCCAAGGGCACACCCTACCCCTCACCTTTGCACATAGAGGTTCCCAATCCTCTATCGTAGGCCTTTTGGTGTCAACGGGGAGGCCGAGGTATGTCAGCGGGAATTTGCCCACCTTACAGTTGCAAATCTGCAATGCGCCTACCCTCCTCCGGCTCAACCCCCATCATGAGCACCTCGCATTTGTGGAAATTTATTTTGAGCCCCGACATCAGCTCAAAACAAATAAGAATCGCCTTGACCGACGCAATGTTGTGGTGGTCTGGGCGAAATAGAAGCAGCGTGTCGTCTGCATATTGTAGATGTGTCACTCCCCCTGGAATGAGGTGGCCTACCAACCCTTGGATATGGCCAGCTGCGGCTGCTTTCCGAAGCATCGCGGACAAAGCATCCACAACAAAATTGAACAGGAGTGGGGACATCGGGTCACCCTGCCTGAGTCCGCGTTTGTTCCGGAAGAAATGCCCTATTTCTCCGTTCACCGAAACTGTAGTTTGGCCTCCCGACACCAGTTGCATAATTCGGTGTACCCAATGTTGGGGAACATAGTAATTTCAAAAAAAATCCTACGCACACGCAAGATCATGGTGATGCATAGCAATGAGAGGGGAGAGTGTGTCCACGTACCCTCGTAGACCGAAAGCGGAAGCGTTATGACAACGCGGTTGATGTAGTCGTACATCTTCACGATCCGACCGATCCAAGCACCGAACGTATGACACCTCCGAGTTCAGCACACGTTCAGCTCGATGACGATCCCCGGACTCTGATCCAGTAGGGTGTCGGGGATGAGTTCCGTCAGCACGACGGCGTGGTGATGATGATGCTGTTCTACCGACGCAGGGCTTCGCCTAAGCACCGCAACAATATGACCAAGGTGGAATCACTAGTAGAAAAAGGGTCAATATGACCGTTGGCCAAAGTGTTGTGGCACACGGTGCACATTGCCTTTAACATTACTCCTCCGAATTCTGTTAGTACGTTATTTGGAACATGGCTTGCTGGGATAGAGTCTGAAACAGCTAGACACATTCGCGTAGGAGTATGTGCTTTGTTATGGGTAATTTGGAACTGCAGAAATGATTTGGCTTTTAACAGAACAACAACTATCCATTTTTTGCAGATTATCTTCCGGGCTACTGCGCTGATCCTTATGTGGTCATTACTCACTCCGATGGAGGCCAGGGAGCATTTGGTTACTGGATCTATCCGGTGGGAGATGGTAGCATGGGATATCTTCAACCGGTTTGAATGGCGCTCATATAATAGGATAGGACATTAGTTTACCTATCTTTGTTATGCTAGCCGGTTGTGGCCTCTTGATTTTTGCTTTGGCATTGTGGCTCTGTGTGAGCTTGCCATTACTTTTATTTCAGACTGTTGGACTTTGTTGAACCTCTTTCTTTATCTATTAAGGTGGCTGTATGCATCGTTCTGATGCAGAGGCCAGGAAGTCCCCCCTTTTCGAAAAAAAAATGCTCGTGTATGTTTGCCTGCCGTGTGCATGCTGCAAGTGCTGGTCTGATATTCCAACAATCGCTATTTGGTCCAACTTAAAGAAGATATACCAGAAATTCTTGTAGAATATTCCAACAAGGCAATTACCATTTGTTGAAATAAGTTAGACCGGACACCTAGCTGCAGACGACTGTTCCAGAGGCGTCACCATTCGCTAGCAGTGGCTGGTGAAAAGGATAGTGTCAATCAGCATCAACATGAAAAATGACCGATGACCACCGAAGTCATGCAGAGTGTTCCAGGGAGAATGTCGACCATATCTTGGTCAGCAATGGCTGTCATCATCATTTCAAAATGGTTGGTCTGTATAATAGTCCAATTGTTCAGCCTTATACTTCCTCGGAATAAACAACAATAATACATTGTGACAATGTCCTCCGAATGCTAGATATTAAAAAAAAGTGCAATTGTACATTGGCTTTATGAGGCAAAGCGCACGAGGTGCTACAAGAATATATGTATGCCAAGCAGGAGATGCTGATCACTGGTGCACTTGTGGTAGGTATCATCTAGACCTCGAGTGTGAGAGTCTGCCGGTGATGGTCTTGACCAAGCTAGATCTGCATTGTCGTGGTCGTGGGTGGCGTGAGCTCAGCGCCACCGAAGTAGGAAGTATATAAGACGATCGATCGGTACGAAACCAATCGAGTAGCTTTGGAGGTTGCATATGACCCTAGATGGAGATGACGCAAAAAAGCAAACTTGTGCGCCTCGATGATGCCGACAAGTTTAATGTTGATCACTTTTTCAGTTGAGTCAATCTTGAGGGCAGAATAACTTGCATCATGTATCAGACATGACTGTCTGGTGTCTGGCACCGTATTCTGGACATGGTGAGGTCAGACTGTTTTGGCAGTGAATTTTGCAAATGGCCTTGGATTGAGATGATTCAAAAGAAAAAACCGTTCGACGTGACAAATGTATGTTTGCCTGCCGTATGCATGCTTCAAGTGCTGGTCTCATATTCCAACAATCGCTATTTGGTCGAACCAAAAGATGATGTTATTTGTGTCCCTTAACTTTCATATGCCAGAAACTTTGTTACAGTAGAATATTCCAACAAGGCAATCACCATTCGTTGAAATAACTAGACCGGACACCTAGCTGCAGACGACTGTTCGATAGCAGTGGCTGGTGAAAAGGACAATGTCAATCATCATCAACATGGCAAATGACCGATGACCACCAAAGTCGTGCAGAGTGTTCCAGGGAGAACGTCGACCATATCTTGGTTACCAATGGCTGTCACCATCATTTCAAAAAGGTTGGTCTGTATAAATATAATAGTCCAATTGTTCAGCCTTATATTAGTCAGCAAAGGCTGCACTGAATTTCCTTGATTGCACCATTGTGGCTGTTCGCTGTTCTTTAAGCTTTGGAGATGCAGTGTTAATACTAGAGCATTGCTTCCGTGGGACCTTTTTCTTTAATTTGTGACTATCTATCGCGTAAGGAAGATAATTTACATCCTGGAGGAAGAAACGTAACGTATATATCAATTCCATACATCACTCAACGCATAACATGTTAGGTAGGCGAAAGGGACGTTTGTTCTATAGTGCAACCAATAATTGATAGCCCACCATGTGAAGAGCTACTCAATAGCTGCATCAGCGATCAGTTTCCTCCCGTCTCCTCTCTCCAACTCAAACAATAGCCACACATACAGTTTAATTGAAGGATTTCTGAGATGGAATTTGCCATATCTGTAGTAACAAATGAGCTCGTGACCCGATTCATCTGCTTCCCCACCAACAGGTATTCATGCCATGCATGCTCTGACGAGAAGCGTCTGCAGAGGCTGCAGCAACTGCTCCTGAGAGTTCACACCGTCGTCGAGGAGGCGGACGGGCGGTACATCACCAACTCTGGGATGCTGGTACAGCTCAAGATGCTCACAGACGCCATGTATCGAGGATACTGGGCGATGGGCGCGTTCAACTACGGATCCCTCAAGGAGACTCTTATGGCGGATGAGGAGGAGGAGGAGGTTAGCAACACATTATTTCATCTCAAACGTTCTTCATATAATTCATGGGAGTGCTAGAAAACACAAGGCAAGACATCTCGTGGAGTTTCATGGTGTATCTTTACATTGACAACTTTGTGTTTGGCCGCCATTCTGAAAAGCAGATGATCTTGAGCTTCCTCTTGCAAGACAGCCCTACTGCTGCCACGCCAGCCGTTCTTCCAATCATTAGCGGGCTTGTGGTGGGGAAGAAAACTTTGGTTGCGCATGTATGCAAGGATGAGAGGGTATGCTCACACTTCTCTTCAATTATGCGCTTGAATGAAACCGATTTTTATACAATAGCGGATAGAGGAAGTGCCATGTCAGGGACGGGGAGGATATTGATAGTTATTGAGATTGATTCAGATGTGGATGAAAAGGATTGGACCACATTTTATTCTTATGTGGCAAGCATGGATGGAAGAAGCAAAGTGATAATCTTAAGTAGGCTTAAAAAGATGGAGAAATTTTCTCAATGTCCTGACATATGAGGAGTTCAGCTACCTCTTCAAGGCACTCGCATTCGGAAGTGCAAACCTGGGGGAACACTCGCAGTTAGTACAAATAGCAGACCCGCATACTCAATGTCCTGACATATGTGGCAAGCATGTTGGTCGCACGGCCTGTGGTTTCTTTCTTTCTCAGGAAAGATATGTGGAGGAGCTTCTTGATCATGCTGCTATGTCCAATTGTAAGCCTGTCTCCACGCATGTTGACACGAAACCCAAGGTCTCCTCTTCCGCTAGTGAGCTTGTGTCCGATGCCACCTTCTACAGAAGTATTGCTGGTGCTATTCAATACCTCACCTTGACACGTCCAGACATCGCGTATGCTGTCCAACAGATTTGCTTACATATGCATGCTCCGCATGACACTCATTGGTGACTGATCAAGCGCTTACTTCGCTATCTTCGCAGCACTACTTCTCACGAGCTTAGGATCGCCGGCAGTTCCTCCATTGCGATTGCTGCTTATTCGGATGCTGACTAGGCTGGCTATCCAGACACTCGCCGGTCTACTTCAGGATATTGCATTTATCTCGGCGACACTTTGGTGTCTTGGTCCTCCAAACGCCAACCTACTGTCTCTCGCTCGAGTGCTGAGGCCGAATACCGTGCGGTGGCTAACACCGTGGCTGAATGTTGCTGGCTTCGTCAACTTCTTGTCGAGCTCCATTGTGTCATTGACAAGGCTTCTGTGGTGTTCTGTGATAATATATCTGTGGTATACCTCTCTGCTAACCCCGTTCATCATTGTTGGATGAAGCATATTGAGTTGGACATTCATTTTGTACGCGAGAAGGTGGCTTTGGGACAGTTTCGTGTTGTTCACATCCCAACGACTCATCAACTTGCAGATATCATGACTAAGGGGCTTCCTTTGTCTTCATTCAAAGCTTTTCGATCGAGTCTTGGCATCTTCTATGACGACGCTTCGACTGCGGGGGTGTAAGAATAAGTTAGCATGTATTAGCACATATACGTGATGTACTCTTTACCTTCCTATCTCTATCTCCACATCTATCATTTCCTTTTAACTAGGATTAGATCTTGGAGTACAAGTATAGGATTGCTTTTGTACCTCTATATATATATGCGTCCTATGGGCTGCAATACACGCGAATCATATTCTCAAAATCCATCTAGTCTACAGTTTGGTAATGAGTGCTTATTACATTGCAATCTTATCATTTTGTGCACTCCGTGTGTGGTGTGGTGTGGACCGTAGACCGGAGGTGCTTCCGAACGTCGAATCTCTTCTTTTTTTTCTCTCTACTATACTTTTGGAATTCAGATCGTTGATTTTTCTTGGAGCTGGCCAAAGAAGTCCTACTCGAACCTTGGTCTGCACAAGCCTTCAAATTTGTAACTTAGTGAAACGTGAGTATCTTCAAGTTGCAAGCAACTATAGAAAAAAGGATTCCTTACATATGGAAGACGAGTGTGACCATTTTGAGATGCATGCACCCATTGGTTAGTACTTGGCACGCATGCACCACAGTAAAGCCAAAAATAGAGATCAGAGGATCCTAAGGTTCTTACCACGGACAAACAAAGTTAAGATGGGTTAACCTTCACTAGTGCAGAAACAGGTTTCAGTCCCGATTCG